>NC_088913.1:92691290-92992500 GCF_963576675.1 Euphorbia lathyris
TTTATTCAATTCAACTCAACTTTATTACTTTTGTTAATTTAGCAATCAACTATTCCAATCCCCCCTTTTTACTTTTTATTTATTTGCTTGGTTATATTTACAAATTAGATCAGTATTAGTCCTTTGGGTACGACCTTTGCTTACCCTTGTGCAAGCCTGAGGGCTGTGAAGTTATATTTTATTTTTGGTGGATTCGACAACCATCAGGGAACAACCTATTCGAAGTCAAAGCATCAATGATACAAATGCTACGAGCTGCTGTCCAATTCAGTGGGTACCCAAATGAAGACCCCAACGCTCATATTCAAGATTTTGTTACCATATGTAACACTTTCAGAATGAATAGAGGGGTAGTGGATGATGTGATCAGGTTAAAGCTGTTCTCTTTCTCTTTAAAAGACAAGGCAAAAATATGGTTGAAGCACCTTTATTGAGCGATTTCCGCAAGTGCACGACTTTCGCTTGTAGTAATAAAAGATATCGAACCCACAAGGAACGCTTAGTTATAAAAACTTATTTAATTTGATTAAATTCGTTTTATCTTGGTTTAATAGAAAATCGTTTATTGGTTTAAATGGATTAAAAGGTTATGGATTCAGAATCCAATTCTGTCAATAGTTTAGAATACAATTGCAGAAATTATGTTTTAGGAACAAGTAAATTCAAAACTTGTAAACACAAAGCAAGAAAGCAACTTATAACTTTGATTTGATTATCAGTGTGTAACAATTTTTCGATTAATTCAATTAATGGGCGTTGAACTGCAGACAATCTTTCTACGGTCGGACAAGATCGCATACCTTAATCAAATTGGTGTTTTATATTTGATAAACCATAGTGTCGTAGATATCAAATATAAATCTTAATTATCTTAAGTGTTCAACATAGTTTTCTTGGAAATATAATTTGTGTAAAAGGTTTTTATTAAAAACACCAGGTTTATTACTTTTAAGAATGTCGCTAGATCAGACTTGAAAATAACAACAATAGAAATGACTTGCATTGAAAAGATAATTTATTAATTTGTTATGAATCGTCACAAGTTAACAGAGAAAAAGAAAATTGGATAGCATTTAACTAATTTGAGTTCCGGGTTGTCAATCCTTTCCTCAAACTTCGTAGGCTTGTCAAACCCTGGAGCGCTTCATGCAATGGTTCTTCTCGCTGAATCCTCGAAATAGAAACTACGATCGGTCTTCTACAGAGTGTAAACTTGACTTTGAACAATACTCGAACTTAAACGACAATATCTGTGTTTGTATCTAACTAATTGAACAACTTGTGTACATTAAGTATGAGTTTACAAAATTACAAACTAGAATTTTTGACTATCTAACTCTCTTAAATGATGAAATGAACCCTTTATTTATAGTTGATGAAGAGTCTTGTTGAAGTGTCGTCCGCTGGGGAAGAGTCGTTTCTATCCGGATGAACATACGTGTTGTTTTGAACGTGTGCTCCCTCCTCAAATTATGGATGTTTACATCCACTACGGTGATTCTTGAACTCATTTGTCGATTGTCGGCAACAACTTCATCCAACCTCAAATTCATTTGACGATTGTTCGCATTCACTTGGTCCAAGACCCGTTGCCAACCTACTTGCTCTTCAACATTAGCCTCGACATTAACTCGTGGCTCTTCTTCTTCTTGCTCATGCTCTTGCTCTTGCCCTCCAACATTTTCCTCCTCTTCATCCTCTTCATTATCATCAATACCCTCTTGTGTACCTAAACCATGGGAACTCGAAGCACCACCACCCAAACTAGCAAATAGACTCATAGTTCTCTCCTTATACGATTTAAATGCAGGTGGTCCTAGCTTAAGCACTAAATTGGCCCTTTGAAGTGCCGAAATATCCAAGAGAGGCAATCCAAAATTATGAGGGAGGTTTTGAAAATCCGCTAATTCGTCCCGTGCTCCCAAAACAATTCCGGTAATTAAATTACCCATAGGAACTTGCCTATTTTTGGAAACAGAAGCTCGGTGCAAATTATCGAACATCATTCTGATACTATCAATCTTCAAATGCTTAAAAATACAATCAAGCACAAACAAATCACGACTTTGCACTTTTGACCCTTCAACTCTATCAAATAGGGAATAGGATAAAAACTTATGAAAATAAAAGACACAATTATCATTAATCAATTTGCTTGAAGTGTTCTTCGGACGAAAAACATCCAAATCCGTCAAAAAGTTCCAAACCGTGTGTGCGTTAATTTTTTTTGGCTTGTGATAAAAATCTTGTGTAGGAAAGCCAAACCATTCACCCATCTCCTCATACCCAACCTCAAATCTTATACCCTTATTTCTAAAAAAAATTATTCCATGCTTCTTATCATAATTCAAAGTGACTAAAAGTTTCACAATATCCGACTCAATGTGCAGAAAACACATCCTAGCAAACTTCTTCCAACCAAGAATGGTTAAAAACTCATCAATCCACTCGGAGAAGGAAAAGCACTTACCGTATCAAAATCTAAAAATTACATGTCGGTGAACTCCATCTTGTTCTCAGAAAAATGTCTATAGCGACGTCCTTCCACATCCGTCTCGATGTCGAAAGTCGCTCCATATTGGACTCGTAATCGATTAGCTTGAGTGGCTTGTGTTTTATGTGCTACTCTATTTTGTCTAGGCATTTTTGCTTGAAATTTTGTTGAGAAAGTAGAGAGATGAGAGAACATAAGAATAATGGTGGGATAAGGTTAGGGTTTGAGTGTGGAGAAGATGATGAATAGGGAAAGATATGTGGGGAAGATGAAAAATCTTTGGTTTTGGATGATTGGTGAAAGTGGGAGGTGATGTATAGGTGTGATTGATGAGTAATTAATATGGGAGAAGAAAAGGTTATAATTTAGAGTTGGAATAGGGAAAGGTGTAAATTTTAGTGCAATTTTTGGCCATAAAATCACGTGTCACGATCGAGATTCCAGGAATCTCGGTCGCGACAGGCACTTTTCAGGGAGAAAAATTATTCCTGAAATTCCTGCTTCGCTGTTCGTCCAGAGATTTTAAAAATCCCTATCGAGATTCTGAACCTATAACCCTAAAATCTATATTTTTGACAATTTCAACTTGGAAAAATTGAGTTCAAGGAAATTATTTCCTAATAATATATGTTGTTTCATATTATTTTCTTGATAAATTATGGGTAATCGAAAGATTGTCTTGTTAAGTATTAATCTCATGTTTTCGGCTATAATATCTAATTCTTTCATTTGTTCATTAAATCCTGTAACTCTGACCTTATGTCCTTTAGATCTTTTCCATTTATGGGGAACTAGTACATCTTTCTTCGCTAAACATATATCAGCTCCACTATCTATAAATATACGACGTTTTATAATCTTATTAGGTTTATATTCTACTGGGGCTTCTACATATATAGCTACCATTAGTTATCAGTTTCACTATCTTCATATTCTAATTGTTCTATTTCAGAATTAGAATCTTCTATTTCACTAATATAAAATTCATCTTCTTTATGCCATGTATCATCATTTGCTCTTATTTGTTCTAGACTCATTATAAATTCTGTTGTTCCTATATACTTGACACCTTTTTGTTTTAATTTAGGGCATTTATTGGCATAATGTCCTTTCTCATTACAGTTCCAACATTTACATTCTGTAAGCTTAGTATTTTTTTTATCTCTTAAGGGTCTTTCTCGTCTTTTCCTAAACTTTCGTTTATATCTAAATCTGTTCCTATTTTCTAGATTATTTTTATATCGGCTAAATCTTTTTCGTCGAAATCGTCCATAATCATCATTTTTAGTATAAGACTTCTTATATGTAGGATTATTTCCATAATTACGATTATTTCTATAATTACGATTATTTCTATAATTACGATTATGGTTATATCGTCTATATTTTCGTCTAACTTTATCATCACAACCAAAAACTAATCGTTTTTTAGTGAATCCACATATTTCTCGTAATCCTAGTTTCTTATCCTTTTTAACCTTTTGTTGAACTCTATATTCTTCACATTTTCTCATAAGATAAGCTCGTAAAACTCTTATTCTTTCTCCTAATGTATTTTCTTTTGGTTCTAATTGAGTATATTCTTTTGACACTTCTATGTTGTACGGGTTTGGTAAATGGTCATAATATAGTTGTTGATATATCAATCCTTCTTGTGGTAAGAATCTAGCTTCATAAAAGAACTTAGTAAAACTGATAGTATATTCTGGTAATTTACTGATTTTACAACATTTCATGTTATTCAAATTCATTATTATTTCGGCTTTTCTTTCAGCTAATACTGTTTCTCTAGCTACTAACCATCTTTCTCCTAAAAATTCTCTTTTTAATACCATATCAAATAATAATAACATTGATTTCCAATCATGAGCACAAGCTTCTATTTGTGGTCTTAACTGATGAGTTATTGATTCCATCCAAAATCCTACTTTTCCTATCATTGTTTTAGATATTAGGTCATACATATAATCTAAATTTTCAGTGTGAGATGAATTCATTAAGGCTATATACATTCCTAAATTCCAATCATTTATTCGTCTACTTATTTCTTGTTCATCATAGACATTATCTAAGTCTAAAAAGTATCCATTTGGATTTAATCCTTGAGACATAGATCTATAAATTCTTTAAAGTCTCCTTGTTGTCCTCTTGGTATATGTCTTGGTATTGTAGGTGCCTTTTTAGTCACCACTTTTAAATTGAGGTCTATCATTTTTTCTTCTGGATAATTATCTGCATCTTCATTTACTATATTTTCTGATCCTATATCTGATTCTTCATACCTAGTGTATTCGGTATTTTCTATATCACTTTCTGGTTCTTCTTCTATAATGGCATTAATATTTTTCATTTGTTCTGATGCTTTTATTATCTCGTTATTTTCTGCTATTAATTTTGTTTCATCCTTATTTTCTTCTTCTATGTATCCAATAATTTTTAGTTTAGTTTCACCTTCACTTTGATTATCTGAACTATCACTACTACTATTACTAATGTGAATAGTTTTTCCTTTCACTTTTTTAACCATTGTTCTTAAGACGTCTACTTCTTCATTTAATTCTTTTAATTCGTCTTTAATGTGGCTTAATTCTGATTTTGTTTGTTTTAATTATAATTTGGTTTCCTTTAATTCTTTTTTAGTGTTTTTAAACTTATGCTTATATTTTTTATATTTGTCTACCCATTCTGTATTAGAATTTATAATTAATTTAATATTTTCTTTTTGCAGGTCTTTTAATTCTTGATTTTGTTTTTCTACCTTTAGTTGAAGATATTCTACTTCGGTGCGTACGTCTATATTGGATGTTTTTACATCATTTTCTTTATGTTTTCTATTTTTTAGCGGTTCATACTTGTATCGTTCTTTTTCAATAATTTCTTGGGCGTGATTCTTAAGAAATGTTATTACACTATGTTCTTGTTCTGCCATTAGAATTGTCCTTTTTTATGTAATGCGGTTAAAAGATCTAAGGTTTTATTCACCTTTTCAGAGAGTTTAGGTTTTATTTCACTTATATCCATCATTATTGGTTCTTTACTTCGTCTCCATGCATCTATGGGTACTATTTCTGGGGTTTTAGTTTGTGTTATAGTAACATTTAGGTTTTCTCCTAAAGTAATGCTAGAGCTTTCTTCTTCTAAGGGTCTTTTTCTTTTATCAATATTTGCTACTAACATGTTTAATTTTTCTAAAATTATCTTAAAAGTGGGTATTTCCGATGTATTCCATAGTTTTGTTAATTCCTGTGTTATCATTTCTTGGATTTGGATTTGATTTTCTTGTATTAGACTAAGAGTGTTCTTCAATTGTTCTTTAGCTACAATTTCTGTTCATATTTGGTCTAATTTTTGGTTAGAGTCACTCATTTTTATAAATTCTTTTTGTCCATCCATCCTCGAGTTTGATCCATTCTTTCTTAGGTTTCTCTAATAGAGATTTTAATTGTTTAATCTCACTTTCTAATCTTTGCTGTTTAGATTCAATTTCTAAGTAGTTTATTTGAGATTCTATTATTGTTTCTGTCATAATATTGTTTATTGTTTGTAATTTTCGCTCTTTTTTATCAAGTTGTTGTCGTATGTTCATATTTTATTAATATACCTGATTTTGTCTTGATCTTCTATCGTAATTCCTTCATTATTTATCTTATATTTTATTTTATTTAAAAAGTTGTATCCTAATAATAGTGCATATGTACTATCATATTCTGTTACTCCTACAATTATCTCATATTCTAAATCTTGAATTTTAAATCTAATTCTTATACTTCTAGTTATGATTATTTCTTTAGTACTATTTGGACAATTATAAGTTTGTGGTTCTATTAGTTCACATTTGTTCTCATTTATTTTGCTAATATGTACTAAACTTTTAGTTCTTGTATTGATTTCAGCTATACGAAATCCCCAGCGAAGAGTCCAGTGTGACTTTTGTGGGAAGTTAGGACACACCACTAAGGTGTGCTGGCACGCTCAGCACTGGGGTGCTGACAAGTCAGTAAAAAATCATAAACAGAAGGTCGGTTGTGACTTCTATGGAAAAAATGGCCATACTATCAATGTATGTCGCCATAAGATAAAATATGATGCTTTACCTGTTGAACCTAACAAGTCAGGACCCAAAAAGAATTGGGTACCTAAAGGAAACTGATCACAATGCAGGTAAGCCTGAGATGTGCCGAGAAGTCAAAAATGTGGTATATTGACAGCGCATGCTCAAGGCATATGACAGGTGATGAAACTCAGTTCATCACATTTGAACGTAAACGAGGAGGAAGCGTAAGTTTTGGAGACAACAAGAAGGGTAAGATAGTAGGGTCAGGCACCATTGGAGGTAATCCTATTATTGAATCTGTCTCCCTAGTCAGCGGACTCAAATATAACTTACTCAGCGTAGCTCAGCTATGTGACAATGGGAGAAAAGTTATATTTGATGCTATTGGATGTAAACTATATGAGGGAAAAACAAATGAGTTGATTTTAACTGCCCCTCGGATAGATAACGTCTTTATGCTAAACCTAGAAAAGAAGTTTTCAAAAACTGTATGCTTAGTCACAAAGGAAGAAAATTCCTGGCTATGGCACAGGAGACTTGGTCATGTAAGCATGGACCTCCTGGCCAAATTAGCAAGAAAGCAATTGGTTGAGGGACTGCCTGAACTTAAATTTCAAAAAGATCAACTATGCCACGCTTGCCAAGCTGGAAAACAAACCAAACAATCTTTTCATAGTAAGAATATTGTCTCAACTAAACGTCCATTAGAGTTACTACACTTGGATCTCTTTGGTCCAGTCCAGTCGCTGAGTCTGGGTGGAAGAAGATTTTCCTTGGTCATTGTAGATGACTTCTCTCGGTACACGTGGGTTATCTTGCTGACCAGCAAGGATGAGACCTTTGAGACATTTTCAAATTTGGTTAAAAAAATTGAAAATGAGAAAGACCTAAAATTAGCTCATATCCGTAGTGATAATGGTGGAGAATTCAAAAACCAAAAGTTTGTTGAATTCTGTGAAGCCAGCGGCATTGACCATAATTTTTCTGCTCCTAGAACACCTCGGCAAAATGGGGTTGTAGAAAGGAAGAACAGAACTCTGGTTGAAATAGCCAGGACAATGCTGGATGAGCATAGGCTTCCAAAGTATTTTTGGGGTGAAGCTGTTAACATAGCATGCTATATTCTTAATAGGGCTCTAGTTAGACCTATACTTAAGAAAACCCCTTATGAACTTTGGAAAGGACGAAAGCCCAATATTGGATACTTTCGTGCCTTTGGCTGTAGATGTTTCATTTTAAATACCAAAGATAGCTTAGCAAAATTTGATTCAAAAGCTGATGAGGCTATCTTTCTAGGCTACTCAACAAACAGCAAAGCATACAGAGTTGATAACATCGGGATATTATCGCAAGGACCAAAAGAGATAATCGCCTCAAGTATGCCACGTGGCATAGGAAGACGCCCGGTGGATCTCCCTGGGTTAGCTCTAAGAGATCCGCTGGCGGATCTCTATGGCGAATCTCTCCATTTACCTAAGTAACGGCTAACCATCAACTCGGCCATAATGATCATTAAATGAATCATTAATAGTCTTAACCCGCCAGGTTAAGAGTAACTTGTAACCGCCATTAAATGAGCATTAATGGAGACTCTCTAGTTACCTAGAAGTTACAAATCCATCAAACTATAAATAGCCTACGTCTAGGCTATTAAGGTAGATATTCTTACTCTTCGCTAAGCTTTGTCCATACAGTTTATTCTCCATATTTGTTACTGACTTTAGCATCGGAGTGTCCTCGGCCGATCCCAACCGCGCCTCACAGGGACGTGATCCGATCAGAAATTTCTCCAGTCTTATCAATTGGTGCGGTGAACGTGGAATCCTTGGTCAAATAAAGGATTTTTTGTTCACACTGAAACATCATGACGAAGGAAAGACGAAATTCCTCCTCTGAGATTAAATCACTGATAATTACACCGCCAAGTGTTGGTCGCACAGATACGACCACTCCTAAGAATTGTTATAAATGTCACAAGGAAAATGGCTATGCGGATGCTCGCTGGAAGTTGACTCGAAAAACCAAACGACTCGGTGGACAAGGTAAATTGGATCGATTTATCCAAATAGAAGGAAGAGAAGATGATAGACTCAAGGAGGACTCGACGAAAAGGAAGAGAAAAAACATAATTAACGTCATAGCTGGCGGACCTGGTTATCAGCCAACGGCAAAGAAGGCAAGGATGACCACCCTTGAGAGAATGTCATTAAACCGCCCTTTTTCAGATACAGGTCAGAAGATTGCACCCCATGCGGACGCACTGGTTGTCACCATGAGGGTTGAAGGTTGGGAAATAAGGCGCGTAATGATTGATACGGGAAGTTCATGTAACATCATTACGCGAGGAGCATTCGCCAAACTCAAAATTGATCATGTCCGGGTAGAACCAACTATGGTCGATATTTTAGGAGTAACTGGTCATACCATTCAGACGAAAGGTCAGGTTACTTTGGACTGCGAGCTTACTGGGGATGATCAAGTTTGGAGAGAAGATTTGGAGTTTTCGATCTTAGATGGACAATTAGCTTACAATATTATCCTTGGACGACCTTTTATCTCCGAAGTTGCAGCTCTTATCTCCATTCGCCATTTAACACTCTACATTCCCACGGTCAAGGGATGAATGATGGTCAAAGGTTGTCAAAAAGTGGCCCAAGAGACATATTCTGCATCCTTAATGATTTGCCCTCAATCTAAGGAGGAGGATGAGGAGGAACGCGTCACAATGGCTTTGGGGGAAATCGAAATGTACCCTGTGGCGGATGGGAAGCAGGTGCGGATAGCTAAAAGTCTACAAGGTGAGATCAGAGACGCAATCACCAAAGTACTTGGCGAAACTGAAGATGTTTTCGCGTGGAAGGATGAAGTACTCCCCGGGATTAGCCCAGACGTGATCACCCATAAACTCAACATTGACAAAAACGCGGTTCCTGTGGCTCAGAAGAGGAGAAACCATGGTCCGAAAAGGCAAAAAGTGATTGAGGATGAAATCGCCAAGCTCCAAAAGGCGGATGCCATCGAGGAGGTGCTGTATACCCAGTGGTTGGCGAACGTCGTACTAGTCAAGAAAGCTGGCGGGTCTTATCGTATGTGCATCGATTTCACAGATCTTAATAAAGCTTGCCCCAAAGATAATTATCCTCTACCGTGCATAGACA
This sequence comes from Euphorbia lathyris, assembly GCF_963576675.1. Lineage (NCBI taxonomy): Eukaryota > Viridiplantae > Streptophyta > Magnoliopsida > Malpighiales > Euphorbiaceae > Euphorbia > Euphorbia lathyris. Next base: position 92,700,997 of record NC_088913.1, read on the forward strand.
TGCTTGTAGATGGAACTGCCGGTCACGCAATGTATTCCTTTACTGATGTAAAGTCTAGTTATCATCAAATCCCTATGGAGCCCTCGGATAGAATCAAGACCTCGTTCGTAACACATCAGGCCACTTATTGTTTCAAAGTTATGCCCTTCGGGCTCAAGAATGTGGGAGCTACCTATCAGAGGATGATGAACAAGATATTCGCAGACAATAAAAGTGGTAATTATTCCGTCTACGTAGATGACATGATCATTAAAAGCACGACGGCAGAAAGGCATGCAGAAGATATAAAGGAAGTACTGGGCGTACTGCGACACCACAACATCAAGTTAAATCCCGAGAAATGCACTTTTGGAGCTACATATGGAAAATTTTTAGGATTCATGATCAGTGAAAAAGGAGTTAGCCCAAACCCTGACAAAGTCAAAGCAGTTCTTGAGATGCAAGCGCCCCGGAACATCAAGGAGGTACAACGCCTTAACGGGCGTATCATAGCCTTGGGCAGGTTTATTTCTTGCTCAGCCCGTAGATGTCAGCCTTTTTTCGAAGTTATCAAACAGCAAAAAGCATTCGAGTGGAATGAAGATTGTCAGAATGCCTTTGAAGGAATCAAGCGGTTCCTCACAGAACCACCTATGATGAGTCGACCTTTGAAGGGAGAAGATTTATACATGTATGTATCGGTCACGGATAAAGCCGTATGCACGGTCATGATACGAGAGGAGGATGGCCAACAGTTCCCAATTTATTACGTGAGCAAGGTTTTGAAAGATGCTGAAACCAGATATTCAAGACTAGATAAAATGGCACTGGCTGTTGTAACCAGGACAATACGCCTTAGGCCATATTTTCAGGCGCATACAGTAATAGTTCGTACCAATATACCAATGAGAAAAGTATTGCAGAAGCCGGACACTTCGGGAAGGTTGATGGAATGGGCGATCCGCCTAGGCGAATTTGATGTAAGATATGAAAGCAGGTCATCATTGAAAAGTCAAGTCCTGGCGGACTTCGTGAATGAATTCACTGATGAGGGGATATCTCATCCCAAACCTCCATCAGAAGAATGGTCGATGTATACCGACGGGGCTTCATCGGCGGAGGGAGCAGGGGTGGGAGTTGTGATCAAGGGTCCCCATTACATAAAATTGCGGTACGCAGCAAAATTAAATTTCCATGCCACTAATAATGCTGCTGAGTACGAGGCCCTGATATTGGGTCTACGTATACTTCAAGAGATCACCCCGGAGCGGATCGTGATCTACAGCGATTCAAAACTAATGGTCAACCAAGTCATCAAGAATTACGAGGTAAAAGACGAGATCCTGGCCAAATATGTAGCAGAAGTCAAAAAATTGCTAGATAACCTTGAAGCTAAAGAAGCCAGATGGGAATTGGTTCACATACCAAGAGAATCCAACACAGAGGCGGATCAATTGGCCAAAATGGCTTCTTGTGAGGCAAACTGGGCGGATCCGGAATGTCCCTTCGAGGTAAAAATGGCCCCGGCATTTGTATCTACAGAAGTAACCCTACTCACAACAGTGGAAGATGATTGGAGGACGGTTATCCGCCAATACTTGCTAAATGGAACATTAGCTGAAGATAAAGAAGAGTCGCGAAGGATAATCAGAAGGGCAGCTTATTTCTCCTTGATCAATGAGGGTCTTTATAGAAAATCCTTTAGCCATCCTTGGCTGAAGTGCATTCTACCTGAGGAGGGACAGCAAATCCTTAAAGAGCTACATGAGGGATCTTGTGGATCACACGAGGCATCCGCCACGATTTTGAAAAAATCCAGGTTAGCAGGTTTCTACTGGCCCACGGCCGAGTTAGACGCCCAGAGTTTGGTAGAATCTTGTCACAGTTGCCAGATTCATGCAAATGAGTCACACACCACCAAGCACATCCAAAAACCAATCATAGAAGGCCGTCCGTTCGCCCTCTGGGGAATAGACATTGTTGGCCCATTTCCTCCAACTCGCCGGCAAAAGAGGTATGTAATAGTGGCGGTGGACCATTTCACCAAATGGGTGGAAGCCGAGGCTGTTTCCTCCATTACAGCGGAGCGGATAGTGGAGTTTGTTAGGGACAACATCATGGGAAGATACGGCATTCCACATACTATTATCACCGACAACGGGACACAATTTAACTGTGGCAAATTCAAGGCTTTTTGTGAGGGATTGGGCATCCTGAACAGATTCGCTTCCGTTTATTATCCTCAGTCCAATGGAATGACCGAAGTAACCAACCGAACGATTGTAAAAGGGATAAAAAAGAGACTAGGAGAACACGACAAAAAATGGGCGGATCAGCTTACGAGTGTTTTGTGGGCCTATCGTACAACTCCTAGAACTGCTACAGGAGAAACGCCATTCGCCCTTTCTCATGGAGTGGAGGCCGTAATCCCAGTTGAAATACAAGTCCCCAGTGATCGAGTGGCCTTTTATTGCGAAGAGGACAATGATAAACGGTTAAGGGACCGCCTAGATCGGGTTGAAGACCGTAGAAACCAATCCTATGTGCGCATGGCAGCGTATAAGCAGCGGATTGCTTCTTATCATGACCAAAATGTCAAGCTTGTGGATTTGAAGATGGGGGATCTGGTGCTTCGTAAAGCTGATAAAATCCAATCTCGAGAAGGCAAAGGCAAGTTAGGGATCAATTGGGTAGGTCCATACCAGATAGTGGAGAAGGTTGGACCAGCCACATTCAAAATACAAGATACGGAGGGCAATACGCTACCACGCACGTGGAATCTCCAAAACCTCCGCAAATACTTCGTCAGAAAATGAAGCACGCTCACGGTCTTGAGTACTCTTTTTTCCTTTAGCAAGCTTTTTTTCCCATGTGGGTTTTCTTGTTAAACGGTTATCAAGTGAAGCTCCTTTATAAAAGACCTATTCGCTGTAATAAGGTGTCTTTTCCATTAATAAACATGGTTGATCAACTTTATATCCTTTACTGTTGCAATTTCAGTATGTTACAAAAAGAACATCCCGAGTTCTCTACATTCACAATAGATCCGCCACTAGGCGGATCATAGTCACCGATAGAGTTAAAACGATCCTTGGACGCAAGGTCTCTACACTCTCATATCCTTCCCAGAGAAGGATTTATAAGTCCTGCGGGCGGATCATTTCACCTCAAAGATAGGTAACAAATTGAACCCCTGGGCAGCTTTACTTCCTCCAAGAAGGAATAGAACAGCTTCAAACCCTTCACAAAGGTTCATATAATGGAGTATGGCTGGCCACCTACTCCAATCTTTAAGTGAAAACGGAAAAATAGGGTTATCCCCTTTCTTCTTCGCCCTCACTACTTGAGGATCCTCCTCCGCATTCATAGATTCGCCACCAGTAAAGATACCACCTAAGGGACAAAATCTAACGAACAGACGAAATCAAATCATCCGTCACAACTATGATGTCACTATACGTGTCGGCCATAAAAGAGTATCGAACAAAATGCTCACCGAAGTATAGAACGGCGCGCAGAAGTCCAAAAGCCCTGAAGGACTTTAAAAGCCTTTTAAGGGGGCTTCTGATAACATCGGGATATTATCCCAAGGACCAAAAGAGATAATCGCCTCAAGTATGCCACGTGGCATAGGAAGACGCCCGGTGGATCTCCCTGGGTTAGCTCTAAGAGATCCGCTGGCGGATCTCTATGGCGAATCTCTCCATTTACCTAAGTAACGGCTAACCGTCAACTCGGCCATAATGATCATTAAATGATAGTCTTAACCCGCCAGGTTAAGAGTAACTTGTAACCGCCATTAAATGAGCATTAATGGAGACTCTCTAGTTACCTAGAAGTTACAAATCCATCAAACTATAAATAGCCTACGTCTAGGCTATTGAGGTAGATATTCTTACTCTTCGCTAAGCTTTGTCCATACAGTTTATTCTCCATATTTGTTACTGACTTTAGCATCGGAGTGTCCCCGGCCGATCCCAACGGCGCCTCACAGGGACGTGATCCGATCAGAAATTTCTCCAGTGTTATCAAGAGTTTTTAATAAGATAACCCAAGTGTTAGAAGAATCTATACATGTGCAATTCGATGAAACTGACCCTGCAGGAAGATACCAGCCACTGATTGAAGATGAACCAAACTCAGCACCTGCTGATCAAGAACCAGCTACTGAGTCCGTCACAAAACGGCTGACCAAGAGTAAGAGTGAACCTAAAATTGTTTTCACTGACCAAACTACTTCTGCAGAGAATGTTGAAACACGAATAGAACAAGACACGAATCTACCCAAGGAGATAAGAGTCCCAAGAGGGCATTCAGAAAATGCAATTCTTGACTCAGCTGGAAATACGCTGATGATAAGGAATCAACTCAAGAAGTATCTCGACAATGTAGCTTTCGTCTCAGTTCAGGAGCCGAAGAACTTTGCCGAAGCTGAGCATGATGAATTTTGGATGAATGCCATGCAAGAGGAACTCGACCAATTCAGGAGGAATAATGTATGGGAGCTAGTGCCACATCCAAGGAGCCAAAAGACCATTGGAACAAGATGGGTCTTCAGGAACAAGCTGGATGAACAAGGAAACGTGGTCAGAAACAAGGCAAGACTTGTAGCTCAGGGCTATAGTCAGCAAGAAGGTATTGACTACGGTGAGACCTTTGCCCCAGTGGCAAGGCTAGAAGCAATTAGGATTTTATGTGCATATGCATCTTATATGAATTTTAAACTGTTTCAAATGGATGTTAAGAGTGCATTTCTTAATGGAGTGATAAACGAGGAAGTCTATGTCAATCAGCCTCCAGGGTTTGAGGATCCTAAGTTCCCAAACCACGTTTATAAACTCAAAAAGACTCTGTATGGCCTCAAACAAGCACCACGTGCTTGGTATGAGAGGCTGACCAACTTCTTACTGACTAGAAACTATGTCAGGGGTCAAGCTGATACAACTTTATTCATTAAGAGGAAGGGTAAAGATACCCTGCTTGCTCAAATATATGTAGATGACATTATATTTGGTGCTACTAATGAATCTATGTGCAAGAAATTTAGTAAGCAAATGCAGACTGAGTTCGAGATGTCAATGATGGGAGAACTCAACTTCTTCCTTGGACTTCAAATCAAACAAGGAAAGAACGGCACCTTCATCAGTCAAACTAAATATGCCAAGGAGATATTGAAGAAATATGAACTAGAACATTGTAAGTCAATATCCACTCCTATGGGCACTAACACTGTCCTCTGCGCTGACGAAAGTGGTAAGTTAGTAGACAGCAAGTTGTACCGAGGTATGATTGGCTCTTTACTTTACTTAACAGCAAGTAGGCCGGACATTCAGTTCTCAGTATGTTATTGTGCTAGATATCAAGCTAACCCTAAGGAATCCCATTACATACCTATAAAAAGGATCTTTAGATATTTGCAAAGCTCAGTGAATGCAGGCTTGTGGTATCCAAATACTCATAACTTTACACTCATCGGATACACTGACGCTGACTATGGACGGGACAAGCTAGAAAGTAAAAGCACCTCTGGAGGATGCCATTTCTTAGGAAGCTGTCTTGTATCTTGGTTCAGTAAGAAGCAGGCGTCAGTAGCCCTGTCTACCACTGAAGCTGCTGAGTACATTGCTGGAAGCTGTGTTGCTCAAGTCCTATGGATTAAGCAACAACTTGAAGATTATGGTGTTCAAACAAAGACAATTGAAGTTAAATGCGACAACAAAAGTACAATTGACCTCTCAAAGAACCCAATCCAGCACAGCAGGATGAAGCATGTCAGCATAAGACATCACTTCATCAGAGATCATGTACTCAAGGAAGAAATAAAGCTGACCTATGTGCCAACAGATGAGCAGCTTGCTGATATCTTTACAAAGCCTCTAGCACGAGAACAATTCAGCATACTGAGAGAAGCCATTGGTATGTTTAATCCACTGTCTTAAATTCCTAAGTACAAATGTGATATAATGCATGCTGAATGTTAACATGCTGAGTGTTTAAAGATTATCTGTCAAATTCACATGCCCAGTAACTAATGCACACCGAGTAAGTTATCTCAGACCGAGTAACTATTACTCTAATTATCCGTTGCACAAAACTGACTACTCAGAATATGGAACGTTTATAACAACAAACGCTGAGTAAAAGTAATCATTAGCATTCAATGCAAACGCACGCGTAATGACACCTGTACAACGCATGCGCCGAATGTGTCATAAATGTCAGGATTTCTACCGATTGGACAACCCAAGGGCAAAACCGACCTAAATTCAAACGGAAACCCCAATTGAAAAGTCTATAAATAGTGGGTATTTCCCCACTACCTGTTCTTTACGCGTACTGAACTTTCAAAAGCTTCAGAATTCCTTAAGAACTTAAGTCCTAAATTCACACACTTCTCTCCCAAAATGACTAAAGCCTCCTTCAACATCTCCGGTGCCGGTCATTCCAAGACCACCACCGATGAACAAACAAACAGTAATCCCTCAACTCAGCTTTCACCCTCCAAAGCTGGTGAATATGGCAAAGGAAAAGCCATTCAAGCTCAAGCGAGACCAGCTAAACCTAGACAATACATTCGCGTATTCGAGAATGTACGAGAATGGAAAGTGGAACCTTCTTGCTGGGTATCCCAGACCTTCATCGACTCAGAACAACCGTTCTGCGATTGGATCAAGAACAACGGCTGGACTGAGTTATTCTCTTTACGGTTCCCAACCTACCCTAACTTGGTTATGAAATTCTACCATAACCTCAAAGCTGACTCCAAGAACCATGACTATTTAGTCACTGAAGTACAGGGAAAGACCATCTTCATCAACCCAACTTACTTGGGATCCCTACTCAGCCTCAAGACTGAGGGTCTCGAGCTAAGAAGGAATGGTGACCAGGATGACATCTTCTACGATCCAACCTTCTGTAAGCCTGTTGGGTACGTTGGAGAAGTATCCAGCTCGTCAATGGGTCAGCATCAGAAAATGGCCCATTATTTGCTGATCCACCTGATCTATCAAAAGATCCACTGCTCCAGCTCAGCATCACATTTTGAGATGTGCTTCATCTGGCACATGCTGAACTACAAGCCAATTAACATGCCAGTGTTTCTAGTAGCTGGATTCCTGCGCAGCACAAACAATCTTAGGCTAGGCTCACGGATCACTAAGATCCTAGTTGATCACAAGGTTGACCTCCAAGGAGAAGCTTGTGTAAAGGGATCTGAGATCACAGCAGCATCACTGCGTGCTCTCAAGTTCAATCAGCCCTTAAAGAAGGGAAAATTCGTTGAGCAGCCAGAAGAGCAAGCTGAAGAAGAGCTACCTGCTGAGGTAATTGTTCCAGCGAAAGGAAAAAGGACAAAAGCTCCTGCTACCAGAAAAAGGAAGCCTACTGGTACCCCATCTAAGGAAACTGAGCCTAAGTCTAAGAGATCCAAATCGGCTGCTGAGTCAAACCAAGACAATACTCAGTCAGCCGAAAAGCACAACAGGCAAGATGAGCCTGCAACTGAGGATACCACTGATCCTCCTCAAAAGAAGCAGAAGACTTCTACCCTTTCACCCATAAATGTCCTTCCCCTTGACTTTGTTGTCACCGCGGACTCGCATTATGCTCAGCATCATGCTGAAGAAACTGAGCAACGGGAAGATGAAGTGGACTTAGACGAACATTTCGTCTCTCAACTCGAGGAAGAGCTTGAGCAAGATGATACTGAGAATGAAGAGGAAGAAGCTGACTCTGAGGAGACAGCTAGTGAAGAAAATCAAGCTGAGCAAACTCACACTGAGTCTGCTGATGGAGCTGAACAACAACAAGAGCAAACTGACCAGCACACTACTGATCAGAATGTAGAAGTTTCTCCATCTCAAGCTAATGAAAATCAAGCTGAGCCTCCTCTTGTACAGAAGACAAGAAGAAAACTGGTAAAGGCCAGTATCTTAGACCAACCAGTCAGCGCCCCATTGAATGATCCTTCAAAGATCAAAATGACTTTCTTCCGTAAGCCAACTCCTTCTGCACCATCTACTCAGCCTTCACAAGCAGTAGAAAAACAAGCCTCTGTTTCTACTCAGGAACAAGCCGAACAACCTAACTCTGCAAACCCACCAATCCAAACCGCGCAGAACCTCGAAGACAATACAGTACCAGTTAGTTCTGAACCCATCCAACCTGACTGCACCACTGAAACTGCACCTACTGAGCTAACACCCACACAATCAACACATGTGCTGAACCCAATAACAACTCCAGTCCTTGACCCAGCAACCTCTTCTCTATCTGGTCAAACTGCTATCAATCCAATCTCTCAGGCAACAATAAATGTCACTGAGTCCAGTCAACGAATCATTGACTCAGTGCAGGCTCTGATTAGAGACATTCAGCACTCAACTCCTCCTGTTGCTGCCATTTCACACATCGAATCTACTCAGCCTTCTCAAGTAACTCAACTTCTCAATGAAGTTAAGGAACTCAAGGATCTGCTGAGTATTTTACTATCCTCACAAGCACAGCAAGCTAGGCAGGACTCAATTGCTAAGCTGGCTGAGATCCAGCTGACAACGGTACAGTGCCTCACCTCTCTATCTTCTCAAATCCAGAATTTGTCAGCTGCGAACCCAAATCTAGCCACTTCCTCTGAGTTAAAGATGCTATTTTCTCAGCTTCATACTGAACAGAACAAGACCAATGCACAGCTCGCAAACACATCTCAATGCTCAATGGAGCAACTCAGTGAGGCAGTTCGTCTACTCAACCTTCATAAAGAAGAAATGGACACCGACCAGCTCAAACAGGATCAAATACTGACCACTTCCCAGCAGATATTTGACCATGTTAGATACAATAATCTTCAGCACGAGCACTATGATACTTCACTTCTCAAAACTTTCCACAACTCCTTTGCTGCGCTGACAGATACAATCACATGGCTGGGAAAAGGACAAGCTTATGTGCTCAGTATGCTTAGCGCTGCTGACATTGGTATTCATCCTGATGTCCTTAGCAACGGTGCTCCTATCTTTGATGGGTTAGATGAAAGTGCTGATCGCTTAAAGACCTTCTCCGCTGAGCTCACCAGAGCTGTTCTCTTGGATTCCTTCAAGCTGCCTCCACCTGGTGCTGGCAAAACGGGGGAGAAGAAAGATCAACGAAGAACTCAAGCTGAAGGCAGTCAGCAAAAGAAGAAGAAATAGATAGCCTATTAGACTTAGTTTATTTCCTTCTTCATGTAATATCTATGCTGACTATCCTATGTTATCTAATACAAATACTTGCATTATTAACTTAACTTGTGTTATTTATCCTTCCGTGCTAAGTATTATGAATGCATCTTCTAAGTACAAATTAAACTCAGTAAATGAGTAGAATACCTGTTAAATGCATGCTGCGTAAAAATTAATGCTTGAAGTTGTCTAAAATGAACCATTGAACAAATTAATTACTCAGCGCTCTTTTACTATACAACACTTCCGCTGAAGACTGAGTAAAATAGAATATATCCCATAAGCTGACCTATACTTGAAAACTGACCTTAGACTTATTCAATTAAACCTTAAAATGTTTAGAATAAAACTAAGTCAGTAGCTAAGCCCTGATGGGGGAGTTTACTTAATCAAATAGGTCAACTATCATGGGGGAGCTCAATGCTGAGTTCCTTGCTGAATAGTTTTGCCAACATCAAAATGGGGGAGTTTGTTGAAACACCTTTTCACAGGATTTTGATTTGACAAAGTTATTTTAGTACAATTAAATATTCTATAACACACTAAGTTTAAATGCTTTGATTTATTGTTACTAATGTGTTTGTTCAATGTTGAGTTTACAATTGTTATAAGACATAAAGATCATAAGGCCCAAGCCCTATATGGAAGTCAAAGCCCAAGTCAAACAAGGCCAAGACCACTCAGCCCGCGTATTACAAAATGCTGCCGTTGAGTGTTAAAACGCAGCTGAGCAAATGAAGGATCCAGAAGATCCACGTAGACAACTTCGGTTAGAAGCTGCTGAGCTGTCTCGACAAAACGTACAAGACAACTGTTGAGCACGAGGCAACTTCCAGACCAAGTATTTCCTCTTCTGGTAAAGAACAGAAGACGCAGGAAGCTGTCTGGTTGACATTACCTGATTCGGAGGAACATACTGTCACACTGACCAAAGAACAGAAGATGATGGAATCTGATTGGCTAAGAGAACTGTTGAACAGACTGAGTGAAAACGACATGTAGCCGTTTCCCTCCAACGGTTATTTCGAAATTCGAAATAACCATATGCCCTCATAGCTCTCTATAAATAGAGCTTTCAGAATCCTTATTAAATACAGAACTTTGAGCAAAGTAAATCTTACACTACAATTTCATATCTGTGTAAAAGTCTAGAGTGATTGATCTTCAATCATCTAAGGTGTTCTAGCAATTGTTGTTTAGGAAAAATCTTAATCATTTCTAGAATTAGAAAGGAGAAGCTGAGTACTCGGTTTTAGTACTTAGTGAATTAGAATAGAAGTGAGTAGAGGTATAGAGGAAGGTACTCTTGTTATACTCAGCTTCTGATTTGTAAAGGGTTTTTGAGTCTCTACCTTTAAAGAGCTCAGTAGTGAATTGGAAATCTCGGAACGTGTTCCGGGGACAGGACGTAGGCTTAGAAGAAGCCGAACCTGGATAACTCCGCTGAGTGAAGTTTTTCTAACCCTTAACTCCTTAATATATTGCTTGCTTAATACAAACTAAAACTGACCAAGTAAAAGAGGTCAAGCTGAGTTGTGCACTGCAAAAGTCGTAGTTCAGGAATAGACTCTAAGTGCTATTCCTGACTTAAGCAAAGAAACTGACCTAGTCACCAGTTGACCAAGCCAGTGTCTTGCTGATTACTCAACGTCGCTGTCATATACTCTTTTCTTAAGTAAAAGAAGTTTGCCCAATTTATTTAAAAACGTCAAATAGTTCCTAACCCCCCCTTGGAACTATATTTGCAACCTTACAAGGGACCAACACGGCTGACCAAGAGTAAGAGTGAACCTAAAATTGTTTTCACTGACCAATCTACTTCTGCAGAGAATGTTGAAACACGGATAGAACAAGACACGAATCTACCCAAGGAGATAAGAGTCCCAAGAGGGCATTCAGAAAATGCAATTCTTGACTCAGCTAGAAATACCCTAATGACTAGGAATCAACTCAGGAAGTACCTCAGCAATGTGGCCTTCGTCTCAGTTCAGGAACCGAAGAACTTTGCTGAAGCTGAGCATGACGAATTCTGGATGAATGCCATGCAAGATGAACTCGACCAATTCAGGAGGAATGACGTATGGGAACTAGTACCACATCCAAGGAGCCAGAAGACCATTGGAACAAGATGGGTCTTCAGGAACAAGCTGGATGAACAAGGAAACGTGGTCAGAAACAAAGCAAGACTTGTAGCTCAGGGCTACAGTCAGCAAGAAGGTATTGACTACGGTGAGACCTTTGCCCTAGTGGCAAGGCTAGAAGCAATTAGGATTTTATGTGCATATGCATCTTATATGAATTTTAAATTATTTCAAATGGATGTTAAGAGTACATTTCTTAATGGAGTTATAAACGAGGAAGTCTATGTTAATCAGCCTCCAGGGTTTGAGGATCCTAAGTTCCCAAACCACGTTTACAAACTCAAAAAGGCTCTGTATGGTCTCAAACAAGCACCACGTGCTTGGTATGAGAGGCTAACCAACTTCTTACTGACTAGAAATTATGTCAGGGGTCAAGCTGATACAACCTTATTCATTAAGAGGAAGGGTAAAGATACCCTGCTGGCTCAAATATATGTAGATGATATTATATTTGGTGCTACTAATGAATCTATGTGCAAGGAATTTAGTAAGCAAATGCAGACTGAGTTCGAAATGTCAATGATGGGAGAACTCAACTTCTTCCTTGGACTTCAAATCAAACAAGGAAAGAATGGCATCTTCATCAGTCAAACTAAATATGCCAAGGAGATATTGAAGAAATATGAACTAGAACATTGCAAGCCAATATCCACTCCTATGGGCACTGACACTGTCCTCTGCGCTGGTGAAAGTGGCAAGTCAGTAGACAGCAAGTTGTACCGAGGTATGATTGGATCTTTACTTTACTTAACAGCAAGTAGGCCGGACATTCAGTTCTCAGTATGTTATTGTGCGAGATATCAGGCTAACCCTAAGGAATCCCATTACATAGCTGTAAAAAGGATCCTTAGATATTTGCAAAGCTCAGTGAATGCAGGCTTGTGGTATCCAAATACTCATGATTTTACACTCATCGGATACACTGACGCTGACTATGGACGGGACAAGCTAGAAAGAAAAAGCACCTCTGGAGGATGCCATTTCCTAGGAAGTTGTCTTGTATCTTGGTTCAGCAAGAAGCAGGCGTCAGTAGCCCTGTCTACCACTGAAGCTGAGTACATTGCTGCTGGAAGCTGTGTTGCTCAAGTCCTATGGATTAAGCAACAACTTGAAGATTATGGTGTTCAAACAAAGACAATTGAAGTTAAATGCGACAACAAAAGTGCAATTGACCTCTCAAAGAACCCAATCCAGCACAGCAGGATGAAGCATGTCAGCATAAGACATCACTTCATCAGAGATCATGTACTCAAGGAAGAAATCAAGCTGACCTATGTGCCAACAGATGAGCAGATTGCTGATATCTTTACAAAGCCTCTAACACGAGAGCAATTCAGCATACTGAGAGAAGCCATTGGTATGTTTAACCCACTGTCCTAAATTCCTAAGTACAAATGTGATATATGCATGCTGAGTGATAACATGCTAAGTGCTTAAAATCTATTATTCAAAATCACATGCTCAGTAATTAATGCACACTGAGTAAGTTATCTTAGACCGAGTAACTTATCTCACTAACAATCCGCTGAACAAAACTGACTACTCAGAATATGGAACGTTTGCAACAACAAACGCTGAGTAAAAGTAATCATTAGCATTCAATGCAAACGCACGCGTAATGACATATGTACAACGCATGCGCCGAATATGTCATGAAGTGTCATAAATGTCAGGATTTCTGCCGATTGGACAACCCAAGGGCAAAACTGACCTAAATTCAAACGGAAACCCTAAATTGTCAAGTCTATAAATAGTGGGCATTTCCCCACTACTTGTTCTTTACGCGTACTGAACTTTCAAAAGCTTCAGAATTCCTTAAGAACTTAAGTCCTCAAATCACAAACTTCTCTCCCAAGATGACTAAAGCCTCCTTCAACATCTCCGGTACCGGTCGTTCCAAGACCACCACCGATGAACAAACAAGAAACAATCCCTCAACTCAGCCTTCACCCTCCAAAGCTGCTGGACATGGCAAAGGAAAAGACATTCAAGCGAAACCAGCCAAAGCCAGACAATACATTCGAGTATTCGAGAATGTACGAGAATGGAAAGTGGAACCCTCCCGCTGGGTATCCCAGACGTTCTGCGATTGAATCAAGAACAACGGCTGGACTGAGTTATTCTCCCTACGGTTCCCAACCTACCCTGACTTGGTTATGGAATTCTACCATAACCTCAAAGCTGACTCCAAGAACCATGACTATTTAGTCACTGAAGTACGGGGAAAGACCATCTTCATCAACCCAAATTATTTGGGATCCTTACTCAGCCTCAAGACTGAAGGTGCCGAGCTAAGAAGGAATGGTGACCAGGAGGACATCTACTACGATCAAATATTCTGCAAGCCTGCTGGGTACATTGGAGAAGTATCCAGCTCGTCAATGGGTCAGCATCAGAAGATGGCCCATTACTTGCTGATCAACCTGATCTATCAAAAGATCCACTGCTCCAGCTCAGCGTCCCATTTCGAGATGTGCTTCATCTGGCACATGCTGACATACAAGCCGATCAACATGCAAGTATTTCTAGTGGCTGGATTCCTGCGCAGCACAAATAATCTTAGGCTGGGCTCACTGATCACTAAAATCTTACTTGACCATAAGCTAGACCTACAAGGAGAAGCATGTATAAAGGGATCTGAGATCACAGCAGCATCACTACGTGCTCTCAAGTTTAATCAGCCTTTGAAGAAAGGCAAATTCATTGAGCAGCCAAAAGACCAAGCTGAAGATGAGCTACCTGCTGAGGTAATTGTTTAAACCAAAGGACGAAGGATAAAAGCTACAGCTCTCAGAAAAAGGAAGCCTACTGGCACCCCATCCAAGGAAGCTGAGCCCCAGTCCAAGAGGTCCAAATCGGCTACTGAGTCAAGTCAAGACAATACTCAGTCAGCCGAAAAACGCAGCAGGCAAGATGAGCCTGCACCTGAGGATACAACTGATCCTCCTCAGAAGAAGTAGAAGACTTCTTCCCTTTCACCCATCGATGCCCTACCACTTGACTTCGTTGTCACCACGGCATCACAACATGCTCAGCATTGTGATGAAGAAGCTGAGCAAAGGGAACATGAAGTAGAACTGAACGAATAGTTCATCTCTCAGCTCGAGGAAGAGCTTGAGAATGATAATACTGAGGATGAAGTAGCCGCATGAGAACAAGAGGAAGGAGCTGACTCCGAGGAGACAGTTAGTGAAGATGATCAAGCTGATCAAACTCGCACTGAGTCAGCTGATGAAGCTGAACAACACGAAGTGCAAACTGACCAGCACACTGCTGATCTGAATGCAGATGTCTCTCCACCTCCAGCTGAGAACACTCAAGCTGATCCTCCTCTTGTGCAGAAGAGACGAAGAAGACTGGTAAAGGCAACCATTCTAAACCAACCAGTCAGCACTCCAGTAAATGATCCTTCAAAGATCAAGATGAGATTCTTCAGTAAGCCTAATCCTACTGCACCATCTCATCCTTCACAAGTAGCAGAAAAACAAGCCTCTGTTTCTACCCATGAACAAGCCGAACCAACTGCTCCTGCCGACCCTCCAATCCAAACTCAGCAAAATCTTGAAGACAACTCCATACCAGTCACTGCTGACTCAACCAGGAATACACCTGTTGTCACAACACCTATCCAACCCAATCAAGTGCAGAGTGAAATTCCAACTCCAGTCACTGACCACATCAACACTTCCACTACTTCTATATCCGGTCAAACTGCTATCCCTCCAATCTCTCAGGCCACCATGAATGTCACTGAGTCCAGTCAACGTATCATTGACTCAGTGCAGGCTCTGATCAGAGATATTCAGCACTCAACCCCTCCTGCTGTTGCCATCTCAAATCTGAAAACTACTCAGCCTTCCCAAGTAACTCAACTCCTAACTGAAGTTAAGGAGCTAAAGGATCTGCTGAGTGTTTTACTATCCTCTCAAGCACAGCAAGCAAGGCAGGACTCAATTGCTAAGCTGGCTGAGATCCAGCTGAAGACGGTACAATGCCTTACTTCACTATCTTCACAAATTCAGAACCTGTCAGCTGTGAACCCAAATCTTGCCACTTCCTCTGAGTTGAAGATGATGTTTGCTCAGCTTCATACTGAACAAAACAAAACGAATGCCCAGCTAGCAAACACATCTCAGTGCTCAATGGAGCAACTCAGTGAGGCAGTTCGTCTACTCAATCTGCACAAAGAAGAAATGGACACCGACCAGCTCAAACAGGATCAAATACTGACCACTTCCCAGAAGATATTTGACCATGTTAGACACACCAATCTTCAGCGCGAGCACTATGACACTTCACTTCTCAAAACCTTGCACAACTCATTTGCTGCGCTGATAGACATAATGACATGGCTGGGAAAAGGACAAGCTTATGTACTCAGTATGCTTAGCGTTGCTGATATTGGTATTCATCCTGATGTCCTCAGCAACGGTGCTCCTATCTTTGATGGATTAGATGAGAGTGCTGATCGTTTGAAGACCTTCTCTGCTGAGCTCACCAGAGCTGTTCTTTTGGATTCTTTCAAACTGCCTCCACCCAGTGCTGGCAAAACGGGGGAGAAGAAAGATCAGTGAATAACTCAAGCTGAAGGCAACAGTCAGCAAAAGAAGAAGAAATAGATAGCCAACCACAACTTAGTCTACACTTAGCTTATTGTTTCTTTCTTCATGTAATATGTATGCTGACTGTTCTATGTCATTTATACAATACTTGCATTATTAACTCAACCTGTGTTATTTATCCTTCAATGCTAAGTATTATGAATGCATCTTCTAAATACAAATTAAACTCAGTAAATGAGTAGAATGCATGTTGAATGTATGCTGCGTAAAAATAATGTTTGAACTTGTCTAAAATGAACAATTGAACAAATTAATTACTCAGCACTCTTTTACTATACAAATCTTCCGCTGAAAACTGAGTAAAATAGAATATATCCCATAAGCTGACCTATACTTGAAAACTGACCTTAGACTTATTCAATTAAACCTTAAAATGTTTAGAATAAAACTAAGTCAGTAGCTCAGCCCTGACGGGGGAGTTTACTTAGTCAAATCGGTCAACTATCATGGGGGAGCTCAATGCTGAGTTCCTTGCTGAATAGTTTTGCCAACATCAAAATGGGGGAGTTTGTTGAAACACCTTTCCACATGATTTTGATTTGACAAAATTATTTAAGTGCAACTAAATATTCTACAACACACTAAGTTTAAATGCTTCGATTTATTGTTACTAATGTGTTTGTTCAATGTTGAGTTTATAATTGTTATAAGACATAAAGATCATAAGGCCTAAGCCCTATATGAAAGTCAAAGCCCAAGTCAAACAAGGCCAAGACCACTCAGCCCTCGTACTACAAAACGCTATCGTTGAGTGTTGAAACGCAGCTGAGCAAAGAAGGATCCAGAAGATCCACATAGACAACTTCGGCAAGAAGCTGCTGAGCTGTCTCGACCAAACGTACAAGACAGCCGCTGAGCATAAGGCAACTTCCAGACAAAGTATTTCCTCATTTAGTAAAGAACAGAAGACGCAGGAAGCTGTCTGTTTGACGTTACCTAAATTGGAGGAACATACTGCCACACTGATCGAAGAACAGAAGATGTTGGAATCTGATTGGCTAAGAGAACTGCTGACAGACTGAGTGAAAACGACATGTAGCCGTTTCCCTCCAACGGTTATTTCGAAATTCGAAATAACCAGATGCCTTCACATCTCTCTATAAATAGAGCCTTTAGAATCTTCATTTATACAGAACTTTTAAGTAAAAAGCCGTTACGCTGACCAAAAAGCATACAAAAGTTCTGCATCCAAAAGCAAAGCAAATCTTACACTACAATTTCATATCTATGTAAAAGTCTAGAGTGATTGATCTTCAATCATCTAAGGTGTTCTAGCAATTGTTGTTTAGGGCAAATCTTAATCATTTCTAGAATTAGAAAGGAGAAGCTGAGTACTCGGTTTTAGTACTTAGTGAATTAAAATAGAAGTGAGTAGAGGTATAGAGGAAGGTACTCTTGTTATACTCAGCTTCTGATTTGTAAAGGGTTTTTGAGGCTCTACCTTTAAAGAGCTCAGTAGTGAATTGGAAATCTCGGAACGTGTTCCGGGGACAGGACGTAGGCTTAGAAGAAGCCGAACCTGGATAACTCCACTGAGTGAAGTATTTCTAACCCTTAACTCCTTAATATATTGCTTGCTTAATATAAACTAAAACTGACCAAGTAAAAGAGGTCAAGCTGAGTTGTGCGCTGCAAACGACTTGGTTCAGGAATAGACTCTAAGTTCTATTTCCTAACTTAAGCCAAGAAACTGACTTAGTCACCTGTTGACTAAGTAAGTGTCTTGCTGATTACTCAGCGCCGCTGTCATATATTCTTTTCTTAAGACAAAGAAATCTGCCCTAACTTTAAAAAGGTCAAATAGTTCCTAACCCCCCCTTGGAACTATATTTGCAACCTTACAAGGGACCAACAAAATGCACCCTAGATATTTCAACGAAGAATGGATACGATATTTAGAAAATTAAATGAATTCTGTGTAGTTTATGTCGATGATATATTAATCTACAGTAATAATATAGCAGACCATTTACAGCACCTAGATGCATTTATAAAAACAGTAAGACAACATGGAATCCTTCTATCTGAAAAGAAATCAGAAATCTTTAAAAATAAAATAGAATATTTAGGATATATAATAGATAGTGAAGGATTACAACTACAAGATCATATCGTAACTCGAATCGAAAATTTTAAGGAAAAATTAGATACTAAGAAAGAAGTCCAACAATTTCTAGGAATAATAAATTATGCATCAGATTATATAAAAGACTTACCAAAATTACGACAACCCTTGCAAGAGCTAATTAAGAAACATAAAGTATTTGAATGGACGACAACTCATACTGATACTATAAGAAAAATAAAAGAAGCAGTAAAAGTTCTTCCAAAATTAAGACTACCTAAAGATAATGATCAATTAGAATTATATACAGATGCTAGTGATATCGGGTGGGGAGCAGTACTCATCACATATAAAAAAAGAAGATATAGACAAAGAAACTCCTTTAATATGTGGATATAGATCAGGAACTTGGAAACCCTCAGAGAAAAATTATCATATCAATGAAAAAGAATTACTAGCTGTTAAAAATGGAATTAAAGGGTTTAGGTATCATTTGTTACCCATAGAATTTATCATAAGAACAGATAATACACAAGTAGGAGCATTTATCAGAAATAAAATAGATCCCCTCACTACAACAAATGTGATCTATAGCTACAAATATTAGCTATGAAAAATATTTTTGTAGCTAATGTATACTAATAGCTACAGATATACATTTTATAGCTGTTAACCAATTTTTGCTTAGGTAAATATATTTTTGTAGCAGCACGTAATGTATTAGCTACAACTATTCAACTATGATAAAAATATTGTAGCTAATTAATATTTAGCTACAAAGTTTACCCATCTATAGCAATATTAATAATTAGCAGCTACAAAAGTTAGCTATAAATTAATTTTTGTAGCTAATATATACAAATAGCTACAATTATAACACTTTCATAGCTATTTACTAGTTTTTGCTTCAACAAGTGTACTTTATAGCCATATGCAATGTATCAGCTACAACCGCTTTACTATGATAAAAAATACTGTAACAAATTGAATTATTTAGTAACGAAATCTACTTATTTATTGCAGTTTTATAAATAAATAAAAACTATAGAAAGTAATGAATGATTTTCTTAGAAGTAATAAAATGTTAAGTAAAAAAAAAGTCAAAATACACCATTATAAAAAATACGTATCAAAACGTACATGATTAACTTCTTGAACTTTTAAGATTTCAAGAATTAAACTCCTAAATTTTTTTTATTTTCACACACATTGAGGGGTCAATGTGTGTGAAAATTATATTTAAAGACTCCATTATAAAAAAATAAATAATTAGAGAACCAAATTTTATTTCAATCATTACATATCACATTTGTTTTTTACAAGTTTATTTTCTTTTCTATAAAACAAAAAGAAATTGATAAAAAAAATATATCTATATAGATTAAAAGTATAATAAATTACAGATAATGAAAAAAATCATCTACTAAAAACATTCTTTATAAATTAATAAAAAAAAAGATCAGAGTTCCTTCAAATGTATTAAAGATATCAATAGTAAAGATAAATTATAGATTTTATTTAATTTTAATATCTGGAATAAGCTGCAAAACACACTTAACATTTACAGTTAGGAGTAATTTTATACTTAATATCTAAAATTGTGCGATTTTATTTCTAATATTTAGTAGACAGAAGCAATTTTACCCCTAATATTGGCAAGTTGGGTTAATTTCAGATATTATTATAAGACATTGATATTTTATTTTTTATTCTGCACCAATTGTGTATCAGTTGGTTCTAAAAAAAGTATCATATTTTTGTGATTTAATAATAGAATTAGAAATTAATATTTATGAATTCGGAAAAAAATTTAAATTTTTTTCCCAGCTCATACAAAATATGGTATATTTTTTTTAATTTTTTTCACGTTTAATCATATGTTTATAAACTATTACTAATGAGTGATAAAATGACGATACATGTGAAATTTAGATGCCAAGATTCATGACCGAGAAAATAATTTATGAATTATTTTTCAATTTTTTCCAATTTATCTACTTTAGGGGTAAAATTTCTCTTGGCTATCAAAGTTAGGGATAAAATTACACTATTTTAGATGATAAGAGTAAAATTACTTCTAGTTGTAAACATGAGGGGTATTTTTACACTTTATCCCTTAATACTTACAAAATAATTAATCAAATAAATTAAATATTAAATATTATAATATTGTCAATTGTTTTTTCATGACTATGTTTTTATTATCTATTTGAGAATAAATATATCCTACTCTATCACGATCCGTTAGGTAATGTTCAATTTGATTTATTCAAATTTATAAAATAACTATAACATAAAAGTCACTAAATATAGTAAAATTAAATAATTAAAAAAACAAATGTTGGAGATTCATTCCAACATACAAGATTCAATCCAAATTCTAAGGAATAGTTTTTTCACTATAAATGAATGTAATATCAAGGTTATCAAACCCGGAACGATCCGGCCGGTCCAACCCGGTTCGATCAGAACCGGTCACAATTTCGGATCGGAGGTGGTCCGGTTATTAAATCCTTGAAAACCGTTCAGACCCGCTCAAACCTGCCGGTTCAACCATGAATCGGTTGACCCAATGTCGGTTAAGCGGTTTGGTCCGGTTTGCTTTTAGACATGTTTACTTAAAAAATATATATAAATTTTGACAAAGATATGATTCCAACCTTAGACCTTTAGTCTATAAATTCTAATACTTACCACTACACTACTATTTCACTTATGTCTTGTATTAACTATTTAAGAATAAATAATAATGTTATAACTTAAATAATTAAAATATGATTTAGTATTATTTTTTTATTTAGATAAATATCATTAAACAATTATTATATTTTCTCAATATTAATACAGTAAATTAGCATTTAGATTTTTTTTTTGGTAGAAAAGGAAAAGAAAAACGAATAACAACAAACTACCCAGGAATTAGCCTAGGGAAGCTAACCCCAATCCTATCTTCTAAGAGAAGATGAGAGATGAAACTAGGGGAAACAGGAAGGGTAGTAACGCCTAACGTCCCTTCATGGCCCGCCGCCGCCAAGCGATCAGCAACACGATTCTGCTCTCTAAAAATGTGTCTGAACTCTACGAACTCAAAGGAGGAGCAAAGCCTTATAATAGCTTTGATGAGGTTGCGACTGTTAAGACCCATAGAATGATTCTCAGAAATCATTTTGATTGCTTCCAAATTATCAGACTCCACAGAGAGCCTCTTAACACCCAGCCTTTTAGCAAGATTGATTCCAGTAAGAATAGCCCAGAGCTCCGCAGAAAAGGAAGAACCCAACCCTAAATTCTGGGAGAACCCAGAAAGCCAGACGCCCCCTACATCTCTAAGCACACCTCCAGCCGCAATCTTACCGTTACTGAGGCAGGAACCATCAGTATTCAGCTTCACAACCCCCTCTCTTGGCCTGCTCCATCCCACGAGATGGACATCACAACACTGAGAGGCTCTGGCAAGGGACTCTCCTTTGAAACTATCGATAATAGAGAAAAGTTTTTTGAATATATACAAATAAATTTTAAAAATCTAATAAATATAAATTTAAGTTGAATTATAAAATACATATCCTATTAGCATATTTACATGTTAGTTATTAATAAAAAAATAATCACTATTAATTTTAAAAGTATATATTTTCTTTAATTTTTATATTTATTTGTCATGTTAAATTTATTAATTTGATATCATGTTTTGATAGTAAATAAATGTTATTATATTAGTATAATTTTTATGAATATAGTTGATACTATACTATGTTATAAAATTACATATGAATAAAAATATAATTTGCATATGATTTTTTATTACCGGTTGGATCTCGATTAAACCTCAAACCCTTGATCCTTTATCTTTTCCAGTTGTTTGACCGGTCCGGTTTTGACAACCATGTGTAATATCATGCTCTAAATATAACAGCAATTGTGAAATTCAAGGTTTAGTTTTGTACTTTCACATCTAATTAATCCATATTTAGATATTTATGTTCTTTTAATTTATCAATGCTATGATAAAAATGAATATTTTTAAATAGGATTTAAAAGAATGAAGGGATGGAACGTGGATATTATTGCACCTAGATCTCATTTCAAATCAATAACCTAACAACTTCAATCCTTCAAAGATTTCATATCATCCTTTCAAACTTTCGATTTATATTTAATATTGAATCAACTTCTTCTTCAAAAAAATTTGTTTTGTTGTTATACATAATAAAAACTCATATAATATTAAATAACGTAACGTAACGTGACTCAGAGTAAAGTAACATAAATCAGAGTAACGTAATGCAACGTAACGTATCGTAGTGTAGCGTGACGTAACGTAAAGTAACGTAACGTAACCTAAAGTAACGTAACGTAACGTAACGTAACGTAACGTAACGTAACGTAACGTAACGTAACGTAACGTAACGTAACGTAACGTAACGTAACGTAACGTAACGTAACGTAACGTAACGTAACGTAACATAACGTAACGTAACGTAACGTAACGTAACGTAACGTAACGTAACATAACATAACTCAGAGTAATGTATCGTAACTCAGAGTAACGTAACTCATAGTAACATAACATAACCTAACTCATAATCATGTAGCATAAAGTAAGGTAACTTAGAGTAATGTAACTCAGAGTAATGTAGCGTAACTTAGAGTAACATAACGTAACTCATAGTAACATAACATAACGTAACTCATAGTAACGTAACATAATGTAACTTAGAGTAACGTAACTCAGAATAACGTAACGTAACTCATAGTAACATAACGAAACTCATGGTAACAAAACGTAACTTATAGTCACGTAATGTAACTCAGAGTAACGTAGAGTAACTCAGAGTAACTTAGAGTAACTTAGAGTAACTTAGAGTAATTCAGAGTAACATAATATAACATAACATAACATAACGTAACTCATAGTAACGTAACATAATTGAGAGTAATGTAATGTAACTCGAAATAATGTAACATAACTCATAGGAACATAACGTAACTCATAGTAACAGAATGTAACGTAACTCATAGTAACCTAACGTAAAGGAAGGTAACTTAGAGTAATGTAACTCAGAGTAACGTAGCGTAACTCAGAGTAACATAACGTAACTCATAGTAACGTAACATAAAGTAACCTCACGTGATGTAACGTAACATAACGTGATGTAATGCAACATAACATACTACAACACAACGTAACATAACGTAACGTAACATAACATAACATAAGGTAAAGTAAGGTAAGGTAACGTAACGTAACATAACGTAATGTAAAGTAAGGTAAATCAGAGTAACGTATCGTAACTCAACGTAGTGTAACTCAACATAACGTAATTTAACTCAACGTAACGTAACATAACTCATAGTAACGTAACGTATCATAACTCAGAGTAACATAACATAACTCAGAGCAACGTAACTTAGACTAACATAACATACTCATGGTAACGTAACGTAACTCAACGTAACGTAACGTAACTCAACGTAACGTAACGTAACTCAACGTAACGTAACGTAACTTAGAGTAACGAAACTTAGAGTAAGGTAACGAAACTTAGAGTAACGTAATGAAACTTAGAGTGACGTAATGAAACTTAGAGTAACGTAACGTAACGTAATGTAACTCATAGTAACGTAACATAATTTAGAGCAACGTAACTTAGAGTAACGTAACGTAACTTAGAATAACGTAACGTAACTCATAGTAACATAACGTAACGTAACTCATAGTAACATAATGTAGCGTAACTCATAATAGTAACATAATGTAAAGTAAGGTAACTTACAGTAATGTAACTCAGAGTATTGTAGCATAACTCAAAGTAACGTAGTGTAACGTAACGTAACGTAACGTAACGTAACGTAACGTAACATAACTCATAGTAACGTAACGTAACGTAACGTAACGTAACGTAACGTAACGTAACGTAACGTAACGTAACGTAACGTAACGTAACGTAACGTAACGTAACGTAACGTAACGATCGTAACGTAACGTACCGTAACGTAACGTAACGTAACGTACCGTAACGTAACGTAACGTAACTCATAGTAACATAAAATAACTCATAGTAACGTAACATAATGTAACTTAGAGTAACGTAACTTAAAGTAACGTAACATAACTTAGAGTAACATAACATAACTTAGAGTAATGTAACGTAACTCAGAATAACATAACGTAACTTATAGTAACATAACATAACGTAACTCATAGTAGTAACGTAAAGTAAGGTAACTTAGAGTAATGTAACTTAGAGTAACATAGCGTAACTCAACGTAACGTAACGTAACGTAACGTATCGTAACGTAACGTAACATAACGTAACGTAACTGAGAATAATGTAATGTAACGTATCGTAACGCAACGTAACATAACGTAACGTAACTCAGAATAACGTAACGTAACTCAGAATAACGTAACATAACTCATAGAAACCTCACGTAACTCATAGTAACGTAATGTAAAGTAAGGTAACTCATAGTAACATAACATAAAGTAAGGTAACTTAGAGTAATGTAAGTCAGAGTAACGTAGAGTAACTCGGAGTAACGTAGAGTAACTGTGAGTAACGTAATGTAACTCAACCTGACGTAACATAACTTCGAGTAACATAAGTTAGAGTAATGTAATTTAGCATAACGTGACGTAACTCAGAGTAATGTAACATAACTCAGAATAACGTAACATAACTCATAAGAAGGTAACCTAACTCATAGTAACATAACGTAATGCAGTTCATAGTAACATACCGTAAAGTAAGGTAACTTAAAGTAATGTAGCGTAACATAATATAACGTATCATAACGTAACTAATAGTAACGTAACATAACTAAGAGTAACGTAACTTAGAGCTACGTAACGTAACGTAACTTAGAGTAACGTAACATAGCATAATATAACGTAACGTAATGTAACTTATAGTAACATAACGTAACTTAGAGTAACATAACGTAACTTAGAGTAACGTAACGTAACTCAGAATAACGTAACGTAACTCATAGTAACATAACCGAATGCAACTCATAGTAACGTAACGCAAACTAAGGTAACTTAGAGTACTGTAACTCAGAGCAACGTAGCATAACGTAACGTAACGTAACGTAACGTGACGTAACGTAACGTAACGTAACGTAACGTAACATAACGTAACGTGACGTAACGTAACGTAACGTAACGTGACGTGACGTAACATGACGTAACGTAATGTAACGTAACGTAACGTAATGTAACGTAACGTAACGTAACGTAACGTAACATAATATAACGTAACGTAACTCAGAGTAACGTAACATAACGTAACGTAACGTAACGTAACTCAGAGTAACGTAACATAAAACATAAGAACGTCACGTAAGTCATAGTAACATAATGTAACATAACTCATAGTAACGTAATGTAACTTAGAGTAGCGTAACTCAGAGTAATGTAGCGTAACTCAGAGTAACGTAGCGTAACTCAGAGTAACGTAGTGTAACTCAAAGTAGCGTAAAGTAACGTAACGTAACATAACGTAACTTAGAGTAACGTAACATAATGTAACGTAACGTAACTCAGAGTAACGTAGCATAACTTAGAGTAACATAACGTAATGATGTAATGTAACTTAGAGTACTATAACTCAGAGCAATGTAGCATAACTCAAAGCAACGTAGCATAACTCAGAGTAACGTAGCATAACTCAGAGTAACGTAACGTAATGCAACGAAACGTAAGGAAACGTAGCGTAATGTAACATAACGTAACGTAACGTAACGTAACGTAACGTAACGTAACGTAACGTAACGTAACGTAACGTAACGTAACGTAACGTAACGTAACGTAACGTAACATAACGTAACGTAACGTAACGTAACGTAACGTAACGTAACGTGACGTAACGTAACGTGACGTGACGTAACGTGACGTAACGTGACGTAACGTAACGTAACGTAACAAAACGTAACGTAACGTAACGTAACGCAACGTAACGTAACGTAACGTAACGTAACGTAACGTAACGTAACCTAATGTAGCGTAGCGTAACGTAACGTAACCTAACGTAGCGTAGCGTAGCGTAACGTAACGTAACGTAACGTAAGGTAATGTAACGTAACGTAACGTAACGTAGCGTAGCATAACGTAGCGTAGCGTAACATAACGTAGCGTAACGTAACGTAGCGTAACGTAATGTAGCGTAACGTAATGTAGCGTAACGTAACGTAACGTAACGTAACGTAACGTAACGTAACGTAACGTAACGCAACGTAGCGTAACGTAACGTAACGTAACGCAACATAGCGTAATGTAACGTAGCATAACGTAACGTAATATAACGTAACTTAACGTAACGTAACTAAGAGTAACGTAACTTAGAGTAATGTAACGTAATGCAAACTAAGGTAACTTAAAGTACTGTAACTCAGAGCAACGTAGCATAACTCAGAGTAACATAGTGTAACGTAACGTAACATAACTCATAGTAACGTAACGTAACGTAACGTAACGTAACGTAACGTAGCGTAACGTAACGTAACGTAACGTAACGTAACGTAACGTAACGTAACGTAACGTAACGTTACGTAACGTAACGTAACTTAACGTAACGTAACATAGCGTAACGTAACGTAACATAGCGTAACGTAACGTAACGTAACGTAACATAACGTAACGTAACGTAACGTAACGTAACTCATAGTAACATAACGTAACTCATAGTAACATAACATAACTCATAGTAATGTAACGTAATGTAACTTAGAGTAACGTAACTTAGAGTAACGTAACGTAACTTAGAGTAACATAACATAACTTAGAGTAATGTAACGTAACTCAGAATAACATAACGTAACTCATAGTTTTAACGTAAAGTAAGGTAACTTAGAGTAATGTAACTCAAAGTAACATAGCGTAACTCAACGTAACGTAACGTAACGTAACGTAACTCAGAGTAACGTAACATAAAACATAGGAACGTCACGTAAGTCATAGTAACATAATGTAACATAACTCATAGTAACGTAATGTAACTTAGAGTAGCGTAACTCAGAGTAATGTAGCGTAACTCAGAGTAACGTAGTGTAACTCAAAGTAACGTAAAGTAACGTAATGTAACATAACGTAACTTAGAGTAACGTAACATAATGTAACGTAACATAACTCAGAGTAACGTAGCATAACTTAGAGTAATATAATGTAATGATGTAATGTAACTTAGAGTACTGTAACTCAGAGCAACGTAGCATAACTCAGAGCAACGTAGCATAACTCAGAGTAACGTAGCATAACTCAGGGTAACGTAACGTAACGTAACGTAACGTAACGTAATGCAACGAAACGTAAGGAAACGTAACGAAATGTAACGTAACGTAACGTAACGTAACGTAACGTAACGTAACGTAACGTAACGTAACGTAACGTAACGTAACGTAACGTAACGTAACGTAACGTAACTCGGAGTAACGTAACTTAGAGTAATGTAACGTAACATAACGTAACTCAGAGTAACGTAACTTAGAGTAACATAACGTAACGTAACATAACATAACATAACGTAACTCGGAGTAACGTAACTTAGAGTAATGTAACGTAACATAACGTAACTCAGAGTAACGTAACTTAGAGTAACATAACGTAACGTAACGTATATTAACTTAGTGTAACATAACTTAGTGTACCGTAATGTAACTCAGAATAACGTAACGTAACATATAGGAATGTCATATAAGTCATAGTAACATAACGTAACATAACTCATAGTAATGTAATGTAGCGTAACCTAACTTAGAGTAGTGTAACTCAGAGTAACGTAACGTAACGTAACGTAACGTAACGTAACGTAACTTAGAGTAATGTAACGTAACATAACGTAACTTAGAGTAATGTAACGTAACATAACGTAACTCAGAGTAACGTAACTTAGTATACCGTAATGTAACTCAGAATAACGTAAAATAACACATAGGAACGTCACGTCAGTCATAGTAACATAACGTAACATAACTCATAGTAACGTAACGCAGCGTAACGTAACTTAGAGTAATGTAACTCAGAGTAACATAGCGTAACTCAGAGTAACGTAACGTAACTTAGAGTAACGAAACTTAGAGTAAGGTAACGAAACTTAGAGTAACGTAATGAAACTTAGAGTGACGTAATGAAACTTAGAGTAACGTAACGTAACGTAATGTAACTCATAGTAACGTAACATAATTTAGAGCAACGTAACTTAGAGTAACGTAACGTAACTTAGAATAACGTAACGTAACTCATAGTAACATAACGTAACGTAACTCATAGTAACATAATGTAGCGTAACTCATAATAGTAACATAATGTAAAGTAAGGTAACTTACAGTAATGTAACTCAGAGTATTGTAGCATAACTCAAAGTAACGTAGTGTAACGTAACGTAACGTAACGTAACGTAACATAACTCATAGTAACGTAACGTAACGTAACGTAACGTAACGTAACGTAACGTAACGTAACGTAACGTAACGTAACGTAACGTAACGTAACGTAACGTAACGTAACGTAACGTAACGTAACGTAACGTAACGTAACGTAACGTAACGTAACGATCGTAACGTAACGTACCGTAACGTAACGTAACGTACCGTAACGTAACGTAACGTAACTCATAGTAACATAAAATAACTCATAGTAACGTAACATAATGTAACTTAGAGTAACGTAACTTAGAGTAACGTAACATAACTTAGAGTAACATAACATAACTTAGAGTAATGTAACGTAACTCAGAATAACATAACGTAACTTATAGTAACATAACATAACGTAACTCATAGTAGTAACGTAAAGTAAGGTAACTTAGAGTAATGTAACTTAGAGTAACATAGCGTAACTCAACGTAACGTAACGTAACGTAACGTATCGTAACGTAACGTAACATAACGTAACGTAACTGAGAATAATGTAATGTAACGTATCGTAACGCAACGTAACATAACGTAACGTAACTCAGAATAACGTAACGTAACTCAGAATAACGTAACATAACTCATAGAAACCTCACGTAACTCATAGTAACGTAATGTAAAGTAAGGTAACTCATAGTAACATAACATAAAGTAAGGTAACTTAGAGTAATGTAAGTCAGAGTAACGTAGAGTAACTCGGAGTAACGTAGAGTAACTGTGAGTAACGTAATGTAACTCAACCTGACGTAACATAACTTCGAGTAACATAAGTTAGAGTAATGTAATTTAGCATAACGTGACGTAACTCAGAGTAATGTAACATAACTCAGAATAACGTAACATAACTCATAAGAAGGTAACCTAACTCATAGTAACATAACGTAATGCAGTTCATAGTAACATACCGTAAAGTAAGGTAACTTAAAGTAATGTAGCGTAACATAATATAACGTATCATAACGTAACTAATAGTAACGTAACATAACTAAGAGTAACGTAACTTAGAGCTACGTAACGTAACGTAACTTAGAGTAACGTAACATAGCATAATATAACGTAACGTAATGTAACTTATAGTAACATAACGTAACTTAGAGTAACATAACGTAACTTAGAGTAACGTAACGTAACTCAGAATAACGTAACGTAACTCATAGTAACATAACCGAATGCAACTCATAGTAACGTAACGCAAACTAAGGTAACTTAGAGTACTGTAACTCAGAGCAACGTAGCATAACGTAACGTAACGTAACGTAACGTGACGTAACGTAACGTAACGTAACGTAACATAACGTAACGTGACGTAACGTAACGTAACGTAACGTAACGTGACGTGACGTAACGTGACGTAACGTAATGTAACGTAACGTAACGTAATGTAACGTAACGTAACGTAACGTAACGTAACATAATATAACGTAACGTAACTCAGAGTAACGTAACATAACGTAACGTAACGTAACGTAACTCAGAGTAACGTAACATAAAACATAGGAACGTCACGTAAGTCATAGTAACATAATGTAACATAACTCATAGTAACGTAATGTAACTTAGAGTAGCGTAACTCAGAGTAATGTAGCGTAACTCAGAGTAACGTAGCGTAACTCAGAGTAACGTAGTGTAACTCAAAGTAGCGTAAAGTAACGTAACGTAACATAACGTAACTTAGAGTAACGTAACATAATGTAACGTAACGTAACTCAGAGTAACGTAGCATAACTTAGAGTAACATAACGTAATGATGTAATGTAACTTAGAGTACTATAACTCAGAGCAATGTAGCATAACTCAAAGCAACGTAGCATAACTCAGAGTAACGTAGCATAACTCAGAGTAACGTAACGTAACGTAATGCAACGAAACGTAAGGAAACGTAGCGTAATGTAACATAACGTAACGTAACGTAACGTAACGTAACGTAACGTAACGTAACGTAACGTAACGTAACGTAACGTAACGTAACGTAACGTAACGTAACGTAACGTAACGTAACGTAACGTAACGTAACGTAACGTAACGTAACGTAACGTAACGTAACGTAACGTGACGTGACGTAACGTGACGTAACGTGACGTAACGTAACGTAACGTAACGCAACGTAACGTAACGTAACCTAATGTAGCGTAGCGTAACGTAACGTAACCTAACGTAGCGTAGCGTAGCGTAACGTAACGTAACGTAACGTAAGGTAATGTAACGTAACGTAACGTAACGTAGCGTAGCATAACGTAGCGTAGCGTAACATAACGTAGCGTAACGTAACGTAGCGTAACGTAATGTAGCGTAACGTAATGTAGCGTAACGTAACGTAACGTAACGTAACGTAACGTAACGTAACGTAACGTAACGTAACGTAACGTAACGTAACGTAACGTAACGCAACGTAGCGTAACGTAACGTAACGTAACGCAACATAGCGTAATGTAACGTAGCATAACGTAACGTAATATAACGTAACTTAACGTAACGTAACTAAGAGTAACGTAACTTAGAGTAATGTAACGTAATGCAAACTAAGGTAACTTAAAGTACTGTAACTCAGAGCAACGTAGCATAACTCAGAGTAACATAGTGTAACGTAACGTAACATAACTCATAGTAACGTAACGTAACGTAACGTAACGTAACGTAGCGTAACGTAACGTAACGTAACGTAACGTAACGTAACGTAACGTAACGTAACGTAACGTTACGTAACGTAACGTAACTTAACGTAACGTAACATAGCGTAACGTAACGTAACGTAACGTAACATAACGTAACGTAACGTAACGTAACGTAACTCATAGTAACATAACGTAACTCATAGTAACATAACATAACTCATAGTAATGTAACGTAATGTAACTTAGAGTAACGTAACTTAGAGTAACGTAACGTAACTTAGAGTAACATAACATAACTTAGAGTAATGTAACGTAACTCAGAATAACATAACGTAACTCATAGTTGTAACGTAAAGTAAGGTAACTTAGAGTAATGTAACTCAAAGTAACATAGCGTAACTCAACGTAACGTAACGTAACGTAACGTAACTCAGAGTAACGTAACATAAAACATAGGAACGTCACGTAAGTCATAGTAACATAATGTAACATAACTCATAGTAACGTAATGTAACTTAGAGTAGCGTAACTCAGAGTAATGTAGCGTAACTCAGAGTAACGTAGTGTAACTCAAAGTAACGTAAAGTAACGTAATGTAACATAACGTAACTTAGAGTAACGTAACATAATGTAACGTAACATAACTCAGAGTAACGTAGCATAACTTAGAGTAATATAATGTAATGATGTAATGTAACTTAGAGTACTGTAACTCAGAGCAACGTAGCATAACTCAGAGCAACGTAGCATAACTCAGAGTAACGTAGCATAACTCAGGGTAACGTAACGTAACGTAACGTAACGTAACGTAATGCAACGAAACGTAAGGAAACGTAACGAAATGTAACGTAACGTAACGTAACGTAACGTAACGTAACGTAACGTAACGTAACGTAACGTAACGTAATGTAACGTAACGTAACGTAACGTAACGTAACTCGGAGTAACGTAACTTAGAGTAATGTAACGTAACGTAACATAACGTAACTCAGAGTAACGTAACTTAGAGTAACATAACGTAACGTAACATAACATAACATAACGTAACTCGGAGTAACGTAACTTAGAGTAATGTAACGTAACATAACGTAACTCAGAGTAACGTAACTTAGAGTAACATAACGTAACGTAACGTATATTAACTTAGTGTAACATAACTTAGTGTACCGTAATGTAACTCAGAATAACGTAACGTAACATATAGGAATGTCATATAAGTCATAGTAACATAACGTAACATAACTCATAGTAATGTAATGTAGCGTAACCTAACTTAGAGTAGTGTAACTCAGAGTAACGTAACGTAACGTAACGTAACGTAACGTAACGTAACGTAACGTAACGTAACGTAACGTAACGTAACTTAGAGTAATGTAACGTAACATAACGTAACTTAGAGTAACGTAACTTAGAGTAATGTAACGTAACATAACGTAACTCAGAGTAACGTAACTTAGTATACCGTAATGTAACTCAGAATAACGTAAAATAACACATAGGAACGTCACGTCAGTCATAGTAACATAACGTAACATAACTCATAGTAACGTAACGCAGCGTAACGTAACTTAGAGTAATGTAACTCAGAGTAACATAGCGTAACTCAGAGTAACGTAACGTAACGTAACGTAACGTAACGTAACGTAACGTAACGTAACGTAACGTAACGTAACGTAACGTAACGTAACATAACGTAACTTAGAGTAACATAACGTAACGACGTAATGTAACGTAACGCAATTCATTAAATAAAGGATTAAGGTGCAAAATACCCCTAACATTTTGAGTCAGGAGCAATTTTACCCCTAACGTCTAAAATGTTGCAATTTTATCCATAATGTTGGAAGCGATGAGCAATTTTACCCTTAACGTTGATAAATTGAGTCAATTTAAAAAATAATTCATCAAACTGTCTTTTCGATCATGAATCTTGTCATTTGCACTTTACAGATGCGTTATTTTATCCGTAACAAATCACAAACATATGTTGGGATGTGAAAATAATAAGAAAAAATATTAAAAATATACTGTCTTTTTTACGAATTAGACAAAAAAAAATTCAAAAAATTCACCGAATTTATAAATATTAATCTCTAATTTTATTATTAAATTACAAAAAACATTATATCCATTTTTTTTAGAACAAATTGATATGCAATTGATGCAAAATAAAGAAAAAAAGGTCTGTATTTAATAATGGTGTCTGAAATTGATCCAATTTATCAACGTTAGAGGTCAAATTGCTCTTGGCTACAAACATTAGAGGTAAAATTACACCATTTTAAACGTTAGGGGTAAAATTACTTATAACCCAAAACGTTAGGAGTATTTTTTGCCCCTTAACCCTTAAATAAATATACACTTTCCAATTCTATATATTATATTACATCAATATGATTCTGAAATAAGAAAACTATGAATTCCGCCAAAAAAGAAAGTGTGAATTTTTTTTTATCTAAAGAAAAAATAAAACAATATGAAAATGTATGGACGTGTTAATTGGGGTGTCTTTTGAATTTCTATAACAGTGAAGTAAAATCAACAATTCAAAAATACATTAATTTTTCAATTACTTAGTAAACAAATAACGCAACCTCACGTGGATAGAATTCTAGCTTTGTTCCACCTTCGCCACTATCTATAATCCCGCTAGATTTTCACGGAAAATTTTCATTCACACCAAAATATCCCGCTCTAAATTTTCGACTAACTATGATAGTTCCTCTTTATCCTTTTCTTCTCCAAAATACGATTTTCTTCTCATTTTTTCTCTCCCATTTATACGTTTCGTTTTCTTCTCCAGGTCCAACGACGGCGACCACCAGGACTCAACCAGCCTCCACATCGGCTTCTCCCGCAACCTATATTCTTCGTCGGAATTGATCTCCAACCAGGTTAGTTTAGTTTTCAATTTTTATATTAAATCCCTAACCCTACCTTAATTAGTCTATTGTATATACATGAGTTATCTTTCAATTAGTCTTTCAGTAGGTTTTTTCTTTCAATTTGACTTTCAAATTTTCCTTCTTTACTTATTACTTTGATTACTATTCTGAATTGAGGGTTTTTCAATTTATCTTTCAATTTACTATACTGCTTTGCTCCCAACTGAGACTAGATACTGTAAAGTTTTGCTTTGGGTTACTTATTACCATTCGGAATTGAAGGCTTTTGATGATTACTGTTCTGTTTTGCTTCATTTTAATTCATTAGCTTCAGTTGTGATGTATTCATCTCAATCTAACTAGTTTCAGTTGTGATGTATTCATTATTGCACTTTTTAGCTGCAGGTGCTACAATTTATTGATCTAAGTGCTAAGTTGATGTATGAAAGGAATTTCCTTTTTTATTTAGTTTTGTTCTAAAGTGGTTTGATCTTGTGAATTCGTTAGAAAAGAATAAAAATATGCAATGTTTAAAACAGAATTCGATTGAGTTCAAATTGGTGTATGTGACTGCAAATTACGAATCTGAATTCCAGTGGGATATGCCTATATATGAATTTAACTCTGTTAATTTGACTTCAGTTCTTTATATTCTCACTACATTTTGTTGCATCTCCAGGAATATCTATCTTGTTAAAGTTATAAAAAAAACTCTGGTTCCACCACTGTATATCATTATTAATATTGGTTTATTTCATTCCTTTAGGCTTTTCTTGAAGATTGCAGATATTGGGAAGGTTATACCAAAGGTACAACAATCCCCTCCATATCCTCTAGAAAGTTAATTTGTTAATTGTTTCTCATTCTGAAACTTTTGTTTATCTCTGTATTATATATAAACTGATTTTTTATTTTGATTTGACAATTTCCAAAAAAATTTCAAAAGAAATCGAGAGAGGTTAAGATGTCTAGGCCTAGAGGGTTGAGAAAAATAAAAGTTAGTGACATTATCTATGGAAGACTCAATTGAACAAATACAGCTATGATTGTTTTTACCCATATTGTTGCTTACATTTTGTAGGTTTACAAGTTCACTCTGTTTTTGAAATTCATTCTTTATAGTTTTAATAGTTTACCGAGATTCAACTTGGCTTGTTTCAACTCCATAAAGATCATGTCAAGAAAGGACTTCAGGACAGGAAATAAGTTACAGTTTTCTTTGTTCATTTCCTTGATAGAAGCAGGACTTGCAACATGATCATCTGGTATTGACATACATCTTAGAGCTTCTTTCTGTAGCTGAAGCTTCAATTCCATGACGATCCCTTTCGTTGTCCCAAGTTCTTCAAGAACATTAAGGGTTTCAAGTTCTTTTACTATCAGATCTTTCTCTAACTCTGTTGATTGTTCCTCTACTTTCTTTATATCTATCTCCTCAAATCCCTGCTGTCCATCGGAATGTTGATCAGCAATATTAAAACAATATTTGATAATCCATTGAACCTTCAAAAAATCTTTCATGTTCATTAAATGTTTAATCTGGTGACTAACCAGATGCTGAAATTATCTAATACTAATTTGAAATTATCATATATTAAAAAAAACATAACCATGTTCCATTGTGAAAAATAGATTCAGTTGCTGAAATTATCTTATACCAATTTGAATTATCTAGTTTAGCTCTATGACTAGATTTAGAGTTTGGGCACATATAAGTTCAGAACATTCTTGATCATTTGGCCTTTGTAGTTCTTTTTTTAAATTAAAATTTGTTTTGTTCTGTCATTTATCCTTAAACTTCTACATCTTTGGGCTTCTGATTTTCTATTTTCATTATGAGACCACAGTGTTTGTTTTTATCGTTTTGGTCTAGGTATGAATCCCTTTTATTACCATATCTTGAGTTGACTTGTGATTGGCGTATCTTAAATTTGTTAGCAATAAAGATGGTGAGAGTTAGTGTTTTGAATGATTCTCCGAAGTGTAGGTACAATGCTGAAAAGCCAGGGAAACGCTAGGCCATGATTTGGCCTTCCTCAAAAGTCATCATCAGATTTCTACTTGTGATGCAAAAACATGGTATCAGTTTTGTTTTGTTTTTTACTCTTCCTTGAAAAGATTAATGAACTGTTTCTGTTTTTTTCTTCAGCCTTTGTTCTTGCTGTGTAAGATACATTGCTGAGTTTGAGTATGCTGATTATCACAGATGCGGTAAAATTATTGTAGAAATGATGGGTAGGTTGAACAAATGTGGTGTTACCAGCCCTCATTTTGACAGTGGTGTCAAGGAGATTGAAGGATGGACTGCAAGGGTGCTTCCCTCGAGACAGGTTAGCAAATGAATTTAGATACCCTTTTTGAAACATATTTTTTTTATGTGTCACGGAATATTTTAGTGCTCGAACAACAAAACTGAAACTTTTAAAACAAGCTGAAACTTTTTATGTGTCACGGAATATTTTAGTGCTCGAACATCATGTGTTTTTTTTTTTTGCAGTGGGTAATTTTTTGGTAATATATGTATGTCCTTGTTTAGTGATATAATTCCATTAGATCATAGGGACGTTTAATTCATGTTGATATATTTAGTTATGTCCCTGTTCAACATTCTTATGTGATTGAATAACTAAATTATAACGATTAATTGTATAATTTATGTAAGCTCAGTTATTTTTATATATTGTCTTGAAGGAGTTGTGTAATTTTTGCAGTCTATGGACGATCTATAAGGTGATGTAGAAGACTTTATGGAATGTCAAGCTTCACTTCAGAGAAACATGTATTTGAATATATTGATTAATATAATTTTTATTTTAAGCATTGTATGTTTTAAATATTACTTCTTTCGTATTTGGTGTTTAGAACAATTGAAAATTGTAAAACTATTCTATTTAGATAATTGTTCATATTATTTATGGATATGAATTTATCTTTCCGTTTCAATAATTTATCTATAATTGACATGGTTTCCCAGTTTAAATTATATATTCATGTACTTAATATTATTATTTTTCTGGTTCAAAAAAAATATTAATATTTTTCAACTACAAATTTAAAATTTATAGCTAATACTGAATTGATGTTGTTATATTACTTTTCATTTAAAGCAATAAATTTTAATTTTGCCACAAAATTAATTTCAAATCTATAAATTTAAGTTTTAGCCATGGTTTTTGTAATTTTATGGCTGTTTATATTATTATTTTGCTACAAGTTAAATACTTGTGGTAAAAAAGTCAATTTTTTAGCTACAAACATTGTTATAAGTAGCTAAACTAAAATTTATCCGAAACATAACTTTCGTAGCTAATTACATCAATATTTAGTTACAAATTAAATATTTTCATTGCAATAAATAATATTATTATAGTTATAGTTTTTTTTTATTTTTGTAGCTATATGTATCTATTATTAGTTACGGGTAACCTAAGTTACGTAGCTAAACCTTTAGCTACGCCACTTCTAGCTACGACAAGCTACGAAATATTTTATCATAGCTAAATCATTTTGTCACGGAATTTTTTCACTTTAGTCACAAATTTACCCGTGGCTATAAATGATATTTGTTGTAGTGCCTACCAGAACTGAACAAAAGAAGGCATTGTCAAAGTTTTTTCAATTGCTATAATTTTGTTGTTAAACCTATCTCTGGAAAACGAAATATCTTAGCTGATTTTTTGAGCAGGAATGGAGATAATGATCCAGCGAATATCAGAAATCAGAAATCAGAACCGCCAGATGCTGGCAATGATCAGAAATCATGAGAACTTTCTGGACAACCTTGAGGAAGAACTCAAGAAACTCCAGTCTCAGAACAATCAGAATATAAGAACCATGACTCCTAGATCATCTTATGAGTTGTTAGGAGATCTTCATAAGAAGCCAATTGAGATGCCAACTTCATCAAGTGGACTTTCCGGAGCCACCACCTTGAACCATTCTAAGCTGATTAATCAGAACTCATCAGAAATCACAACCTCCCAGGTCATACAATTCCCTCCAGAAATGACAGAAGCATATAAGAATATCATGAAATTTTTTACATATAAGAAGAGTCAAACCGTATATAGAACCATTAAGATGACCAAATAACCTAGGTATATATGCTCAGAAGACTGTAGTCCAGATGTTGTTCAGAAACTATTTTGATATGGATTTCTGGACAAAGTTATGACTGATGAGAGCCTTAATAGTGTTTCAAAACTCTCATCTATCATACCCAGATCCATTGACGAACTTGGATTAAGATTTGGAAGAGGAATATTTTATGTTCAAATTTTTGATGCTGCTATGGACTTAGAAGGGAAACCAATAATAATTGCTCAGATCTTTAAGACTGGTAGAAACACTAAGATTGATGTAGATAATTCCGACCATCAGTGGGACATTCCATGCAAATTAGAAAATTTTAAATCTTGGTTAGGAGAAAAACGAGCACATGGAATCCATACGATCAAATGTAGACTCGAAGACTATATTAGAAATAAAAAGGTGGCTATAATAGCCAGATCAAATCATGGAGAAGTTGAAGAAATGATAACTATCAACTATTTAATGGAAATGGGTGATGAAACGAGTCAACAAATTTTGATAGAAATGCATACGAAATTGATGGATAAGAAATATAAACATAGTTCAGATACATTGGCCCATTATGAATCCATATATGGCCCCAGAAAATCATGTTTAATTAGAATTGAGCTCATAAGACCTGAGCCCATGAATATTGACTCCATAAGGCCCAAAGAAGAAGCCCATCCAGGAAAAGAGGAGGATCCATTTGTTTAGAAAATGAGATAAAAATGTATAAGAAAAATAAGAAATATAAGAACAAGGTGTCAATACCTAAAGAAAAGGTGGCAATAAGATCAACACGTGGCAAGACATGAAGATATGAAGAGACATGTGTCCAAAGAAGAAGCATGAGGTGGAAACATTAGAGATTAGTGGCAAGATGTAAAGCTTGAGGTGGAAGAGCAAAATTAGAAGCATTCGACACGTGTAACCTAAAAGTTTGTACTTTTAACTTTTGTAATGATGTAATCTCCTTTTTTGTAATTTCACCTTTGATCTTCTACCTATATAAGGGGAAGACATATGATGTATGAGATATAACTTGCGTTGAGCAATAAAAGCTTTCTTTCTCTCTATATCCATGGCTTTCTAAACTCCCTCTTTTAGCATCCATAGTTGTTAAATACTTAAGTTTAACTTCCGTATAGCATATTAGTTTAAAAAGATCCAGAGTTATAAAGCAACAATAGTTATCTTTCAGAAGAATCCAAGAGGTTTGTAGAGATGCTGGAACACAGCCATAACCCATGATGATGAAAAGAGGGTGTCAGGCAGAGTTCAGAAGTCTCCACTGAGGATTGCTTTGAAAGGTATACTGGAGTTCCTCTATAACTCTTGTTCTAATTAAATTAATTTGTTATCATTAGTTAAACTTAAAGGTTTAATATATTATGGATGTTAAATTTCATTTAAAAATGTTTACTTCAGCGGTCTTGTGTCTTCCTACCCTTTTTAGGGTCATAAGAGCGATCCTGCACACATCAGAAACAACGGTCCACATAAAATGGTATCAGAGCTTTAAAAGGATGTCAGAAATCGTTAACACTTTTTAAAAATCACTATGTCATCATCATATACTAGTATGTTTGCATCACAAATGAATAATCATAGGAAACCAGTAGACAAAATTATAAGCGGCATAATTGAATTAGACTTAAGCAATAGTTTAGAAATCTCTATTCTCTTAAGCAAATTAATTATATTATTAGAATATTACCAACATCTCCTTAATATAGGAACTAATGATTTAAATAGGCATATAATGTTAACACGAAAAGTAGTAATGATTAAAAGCCTACTTAATTTCACAATCGTGATTTTTCAGGATTATACACACTAGATAATGGATATACCAGTTGAAAGTCTTAGGATTATTGCTGAAAAACCATTAATTTATAATCAGGATATTAATCAACATATTATAAGTTGTAGAAGAGCATTACAAATTATGGAATTAAAAGATAGACAATTAGAATTAGCACAAAGTGCTTTCGACGCTAAGCGTATTGAAAAGATAAAACTACAGAAAAGAGTTTTCGACTTAGAAGATGAAGTAAAACAATTAGAAGAAAAATGTAGAGAGCAAGAAGAGACAATATAAATTCAAAAACAAATAATCACTGAAAGTTACAGACATATTCAAGCTTTAACAAATGGAAGAGAATAAGGAAATAACAGAACATAATAATATCGATAATACTTATTATCAAATGAATATTTATGAAGGTGGTATAACTCAAACTTTAAGTTTTAAACCAGAAATTTATCAAAAAATACAAGATGAAACTGAAGAGCTATCTGTAAATAAGATATTTAAACCTAAATGGTTTGATAGAAATAAAAATATAAGATATATTGTTCAGAAACATGAGAATATAATAGATACAACTACTATAAATGGTAGAGCAAGGATAAATTTGATAACAGATGAAGTAATAAAACGAGAATTAACAAAATTATCACATAAAGAATCTAAGAAATATAGGAATATTTATTTTGGAGGAATAGAATTCACTATAAAAGCATATTTTCAGAAAAATATCGATACTCCTATTCAAATATACGTATTAGATGATAGAATATTAGATAATATACAAGATGCCTTAATATCAGTAGTAAGAGGGAATTTAATTTTTCAGAAACTTAAATTCACAATCCAACCAGATTTTAGTGTATCATCTATTATTATATATAAAATGTGGAACAAAGAAAACACATGGCAGCAACCTATTAATTCACTAATCTGATGTGGCAAACTGAGAACACAGTAAACTCACGTGTCATTCAAATAGAATTTTAATTTTTTTTTTATTTCAAATCTTTCCTTTATTCTTAAAAAAAAACTCTAACTCCTTTCCCTGTTTCTCGGCAATCAGGAGGAGTGTTTTCAAAAACTCAGTTGTATATCGTAATAAAGGTTTTATCTTTTTAAAATTCTTCAGTCCTAACAAAATCCAACTCTTTGCTGAAAACTAATCGACTTCAACTTTCTATATAACCCCAAAACCCTGTCTCTTTCTTCCTCTCTGAAAACCCTAGCCGTTTTCTGGTGCCGGACATTGGAAAGAACAGAGAAGCTTAGAAACCTTATTTTGGAAACATGGGTACTAATATCAAATTGGTTCTCCTATTATTTTCTGTTTGGGTTCTTTGTTGCTCCTCCTGTAATCGGATTGTATAGCCAGTTGTAATGGGTTTTATTGGAATTAACTTTCTTATATTATGATATAACTTGATTAGATCATTTTCTTTTGAATCATTTAATTTGATTTTTACATTAAGTGGCGTTGGATTTTCTTCCATTGTTTTGTATCTTTACATTATAAGAAAATTATTGCGTGCTATTTATAGCTGTTAGTCTTATCCTCATGTATCTTCATCCAGTTTCTAAACCAATTACTAGAGGGATAAGAATTTGCGATACTGATTCAGTTCAAACTATGTGGATAGCAAGTTGTTCTCTCTCTTGATTTAGTTCACACTTTGCCGATGCTGATTTTTTTTTTAACTTTGTACATGCCTCCTTCTGCCAGCAATTTCCACAGATTTGTATATTTTTTGCCATTTCGTGATTAGATATACAAGGTATAAACTGAGTTAATTAGTTTGTTGTTTTATACACTTTCCATTGAAATGTTGCTTATTCTGCTATTATGTTTGCAGAGGTAACCATTAAGGTTGTCCATGGACCTCTGTGTTGAAACACCTTTCCACAGGATTTTGATTTGACAAAATTATTTATGTATAATTATATATTCTATATCACATTAAGTTTAAATGCTTTGATTTATTGTTACTAATGTGTTTGTTCAATGTTGAGTTTATAATTGTTATAAGACATAAAAATCATAAGGCCCAAACCCTATATTAAAGTCAAAGCCCAAGTCAAACAAGGCCAAGATCACTCAGCCCGCGTATAACCAAAACGCCGCCGTTGAGTGATGAAACGCAGCTGAGCAAAGAAGGATCCAGAAGATCCACGTAGACAACTTCGGCTAGAAGCTACTGAGCTGTCTCGACAAAACGTACAAGACAGCTGCTGAGCACGAGGCAACTTCCAGACCAAGTATTTCCTCAATTGGTAAAGAACAGAAGACGCAGGAAGCTGTCTGTTTGACATTACCCGATTTGGAGGAACATACTGTCACACTGACCGAAGAACAGAAGATGCTAGAATCTGATTGGCTAAAAGAACTGCTGAACAGACTGAGTGAAAGCGACATAGAGCCGTTTCCCTCCAACGGTTATTTTGAAATTCGAAATAACCAGAAGCTCTCACAGCTCTCTATAAATAGAGCATTCAGAATTCTTATTCAACACAGAACTTAGAGCAAAAGCCGTTACGCTGACCAAAAGCATACAAAAGTTCTGCATTCAAAAGCAAAGCAAATCTTACACGACAATTTCATATCTGTGTAAAAGTCT
Source organism: Euphorbia lathyris (assembly GCF_963576675.1). Lineage (NCBI taxonomy): Eukaryota > Viridiplantae > Streptophyta > Magnoliopsida > Malpighiales > Euphorbiaceae > Euphorbia > Euphorbia lathyris. The sequence continues at coordinate 92,743,428 of NC_088913.1, forward strand.
AGAGTGATTGATCTTCAATCATCTAAGGTGTTCTAGCAATTGTTGTTTAGGACAAATCTTAATCATTTCTAGAATTAGAAAGGAGAAGCTGAGTACTCGGTTTTAGTACTTAGTGAATTAGAATAGAAGTGAGTAGAGGTATAGAGGAAGGTACTCTTGTTATACTCAGCTTCTGATTTGTAAAGGGTTTTTGAGTCTCTACCTTTAAAGAGCTCAGTAGTGAATTGGAAATCTCGGAACGTGTTCCGGGGACAGGACGTAGGCTTAGAAGAAGCCGAACCTGGATAACTCCGCTGAGTGAAGTATTTCTAACCCTTAACTCCCTAATATATTGCTTGCTTAATATAAACTAAAACTGACCAAGTAAAAGAGGTCAAGCTGAGTTGTGCTCTGTGAAAGACTTAGTTCAGGAAAGACTCTAAGTGCTATTTCCTTGCCTAAGCAAAGAAGCTGACTTAGTCACTAGTTGACTAAGCTAGAATCTTGGCGATCACTCAGCGCTGCTGTTACATATTCTTTTATCAAGAAAAAGAAATCTGCCCTAACATTTTAAAAAGGTAAAATAGTTCCTAACCCCCCCTTGGAACTATATTCGCAACCTTACAAGGGACCAACAAGTGGTATCAGAGCTTAAAAGCTCATTACTAAAGGTCTAACAACCTTGAGTTGATCCATACCATGGGTGAAAACAGCACTCGGTTTCTCCCTGGAAACCAGACAACTCAGATATTATCTGAGGGGCTGTCCATTACTAGGCCTCCCCTATTCTTCGGGTCAAACTATACCTTTTAGAAGAATAGGATGAAGAACTTCATTCAAGCTACAAACATGAGTGCCTGGCTATCCATAGTCCAAGGCCCGTTTGTACCTGTGAAAGTTGTTGCTGGCCAGTCAGTTGTTAAAGCTGAGGTTGAATGGACAGAGGATGATCTCAAGAAGCTACAAAATCATGCTTCGGCTATAAATATGCTTCACTGTGCGTTGGATGCTGCAGAATACAACAAAATATCAGGTTGTGAGTCAGCACAGGAGATCTGGAAGAAGCTGGAGGTGACCTACGAAGGAACCAACAAGGTGAAGGAGTCCAAGGTCAACCAGCAAATGAGATTGTATGAGCTGTTCGAAATGAACAATGATGAGGGGATTTCTGAGATGAATGCAAGATTCACCAACATCATAAATGAGCTCAAAAGACTTGGAAAAATCATCACTGAGGAAGAACAAGTCAAGAAGATACTCAGAAGTCTTCCTAAGGACTGGCAAGCCAAGAAGACAGCCGTTGAAGAAGCTCAGGATTTAACCACCTATAAATATGATGAACTCATCAGCTCACTGCTGACCCATGAGATATCCATGAAGAATTTCGAGGTGAAGGAAAAATCCGAAGATAAGAAGCAAAAATCACTTGTTATGAAAGCTGACTCAACTGATGATGGCTCAACTGACGATGAGGAGATGGCTATGTTCACGAGGAAAATGAAGAGGCTGTTCAAAAGAAATGACAAATACTCCAAAAAGCCTTATAGAAAATTTGACAAGTATAAGGCTGACTCAAGTGACAGCAAATTCAAGAAGGACAGCTCAAAGCCCATTACATGCTTTGAGTGCCATCAAACCGGACACATCAAGTCAAGCTGCCCAACGCTGAGGAAAGACAAAAAGAATGGGAAGAAGGCAATGGTGGCAACATGGAGTGACATTGATGATTCTTCATCAATTGAAGCTGAGGCCACAGAGTCAGCAAAGATATGTTTCATGGCTGACGAACTTGCTGAACCATGCATTTCTGAGCATGCTAACCAATCTGATGAGTCAGATAATGAAGAGCAATCTAATGAGGTAATTTCACTCTCTCAACTCAGAAATGAAATGGGTAATGCCCTAAGTGATCTCTATACACTTGTCAAAAAGTGTAATAAAAAGATTAGAGCACTCAGCCGGCGCTGTGATGAAGTAGAAGAGGTTAAACTGAGTGACCTCAGATTCCTTCTACAGGACAACTCAACTATGCATGATAATATGAAAATCATACATGAGTATGTCTCTGAAGTCCAGTCAGTTTCAAAGAAACTGAGGAAGGACGTCACAACCCTCCAGAACCAATTAAAGGTTCCAAACAAAAACAATGTTCCTCTGAGAACTCAGTATCAAGGTACTCAGTACCAAGGTACTCAGCAGAGATGAAATCCCCAGCGAAGAGTCCAGTGTGACTTTTGTGGGAAGTTAGGACACACCACTAAGGTGTGCTGGCACGCTCAGCACTGGGGTGCTGACAAGTCAGTAAAAAATCCTAAACAGAAGGTCAGTTGTGACTTCTGTGGAAAAAGTGGCCACACTATCAATATATGCCGCCACAAAATAAAATATGATGCTTTACCTGTTGAACCTAACAAGTCAGGACCCAAAAAGAATTGGGTACCTAAAGGAAACTGATCACAATGCAGGTAAGCCTGAGATGTGCCGAGAAGTCAAAAATGTGGTATATTGACAGCGCATGCTCAAGGCATATGACGGGTGATGAAACTCAGTTCATCACGTTTGAACGTAAACGAGGAGGAAGTGTAAGTTTTGGAGACAACAAAAAGGGTAAGATAGTAGGATCAGGCACCGTTGGAGGTAATCCCACTATTGAATCTGTCTCCCTAGTCAGCGGACTCAAATATAACTTACTCAGCGTAGATCAGCTATGTGATAATGGGAGAAAAGTTATATTTGATGATACTGGATGTAAAATATATGAGGGAAAAACAAATGAGTTAATTTTAACTGCCCCTCGGATAGACAATGTCTTCATGCTGAACTTAGAAAAGAAGTTTTCAAAAACTGTATGCTTAGTCACAAAGGAAGAAAATTCCTAGCTATGGCACATGAGACTTGGTCATGTAAGCATGGACCTCCTGGCCAAATTAGCAAGAAAGCAATTGGTTGAGGGACTGCCTGAACTTAAATTTCAAAAAGATCAACTATGCCACGCTTCCCAAGCTGGAAAACAAACCAAACAATCTTTTCATAGTAAAAACATTGTCTCAACTAAACGTCCGTTAGAGTTACTACACTTGGATCTCTTTGGTCCAGTCCAGCCGCTGAGTCTGGGTGGAAGAAGATTTTCCTTGTTCATTGTAGATGACTTCTCTCGGTATACGTGGGTTATCTTGCTGACCAGCAAAGATGAGACCTTTGAGACATTTTCAAACTTGGTTAGAAAAATTGAAAATGAGAAAGACCTAAAATTAGCTCATATCCGTAGTGATAACAGTGGAGAATTCAAAAACCAAAAGTTTGTTGAATTCTGTGAAGTCAGCGGCATTGACCACAATTTTTCTGCTCCTAGAACACCTCAGCAAAATGGGGTTGTAGAAAGGAAGAACAGAACTCTGGTTGAAATAGCCAGGACAATGCTGGATGAGCATAGGCTTCCAAAGTATTTTTGGGGAGAAGCTGTCAACACAGCATACTATATTCTCAATAGGGCTCTAGTTAGACCTATACTTAAGAAAACCCCTTATGAACTTTGGAAAGGACGAAAGCCCAATATAGGATACTTTCGTGCCTTTGGCTGTAGATGTTTCATTTTAAATACCAAAGATAGCTTAGCTAAATTTGATTCAAAAGCTGATGAGGCTATCTTTCTAGGCTACTCAACAAACAACAAAGCATACAGAGTTTTCAATAAGAGAACACAAGTGTTAGAAGAATCTATACATGTGCAATTCGATGAAACTGACCCTGCAGGAAGATACCAGCCGCTGACTGAAGATGAACCAAACTCAGCACCTGCTGATGAAGAACCAGCTACTGAGTCCTTCACAAAACGGCTAACCAAGAGTAAGAGTGAACCTAAAATTGTTTTCACTGACCAAACTACTTCTGCAGAGAATGTTGAAACACGAATGGAACAAGACACGAATCTACCCAAGGAGATAAGAGTCCCAAGAGGGCATTCAGAAAATGCAATTCTTGACTCAGCTGGAAATACGCTGATGACAAGGAATCAACTCAGGAAGTATCTCGGCAATGTAGCCTTCATCTCAGTTCAGGAGCCGAAGAACTTCGCCGAAGCTGAGCATGACGAATTCTGGATGAATGCCATGCAAGAGGAACTCGACCAATTCAGGAGGAATAATGTATGGGAGCTAGTACCACATCCAAGGAGCCAAAAGACCATTGGAACGAGATGGGTCTTCAGGAACAAGCTGGATGAACAAGGAAACGTAGTCAGAAAAAAGGCAAGACTTGTAGCTCAGGGCTACAGTCAGCAAGAAGGTATTGACTATGGTGAGACCTTTGCCCCAGTGGCAAGGCTAGAAACAATTAGGATTTTGTGTGCATATGCATCTTATATGAATTTTAAACTGTTTCAAATGGATGTTAAGAGTGCATTTCTTAATGGAGTAATAAACGAGGAGGTATATGTTAATCAGCCTCCAGGGTTTGAGGATCTTAAGTTTCCAAACCATGTTTACAAACTCAAAAAGGCTCTGTATGGCCTCAAGCAAGCACCACGTGCTTGGTATGAGAGGCTGACCAACTTCTTACTGACTAGAAACTATGTCAGGGGTCAAGCTGATACAACCTTATTCATTAAGAGAAAGGGTAAAGATACCCTGCTGGCACAAATATATGTAGATGACATCATTTTTGGTGCTACTAATGAATCTATGTGCAAGGAATTTAGCAAGCAAATGCAGACTGAATTCGAAATGTCAATGATGGGAGAACTCAACTTCTTCCTTGGACTTCAAATTAAACAAGGAAAGAATGGCATATTCATCAGTCAAGCTAAGTATGCCAATGAGATATTGAAGAAATATGAACTAGAACATTGTAAGCCAATATCTACTCCTATGGGCACTGACACTGTCCTCTGTGCTGATGAAAATGGTAAGTCAGTAGACAGCAAGTTGTACCGAGGTATGATTGGCTCTTTACTTTACTTAACAGCAAGTAGGCCGGACATTCAGTTCTCAGTATGTTATTGTGCTAGATATCAGGCTAACCCTAAGGAATCCCATTACATAGCTGTAAAAAGGATCCTTAGATATTTGCAAAGCTCAGTAAATGCAGGTTTGTGGTATCCAAATACTTATGACTTTACACTTATTGGATACACTAATGCTGACTATGGACGAGACAAGCTGGAAAGAAAAAGCACCTCTGGAGGATGCCATTTCCTAGGAAGCTGTCTTGTATCTTGGTTCAGCAAGAAGCAGTCGTCAGTAGCCCTGTCCACAACTGAAGCTGAGTACATTGCTGCTGGAAGCTGTGTTGCTCAAGTCTTATGGATTAAGCAACAGCTTGAAGATTATGGTGTTCAAACAAAGACAATTGAAGTCAAATGCGACAACAAAAGTGCAATTGACCTCTCAAAGAACCCAATTCAGCACAGCAGGATGAAGCATGTCAGCATAAGACATCACTTCATCAGAGATCATGTACTCAAGGAAGAAATAAAGCTGACCTATGTACCAACAGATGAGCAGCTTGCTGATATCTTTACGAAACCTCTAGCACGAGAACAATTCAGCATACTGAGAGAAGCCATTGGTATGTTTAACCCACTATCTTGAATTCCTAAGTACAAATGTGATATTATGCATGCTGAATGATTAACATACTGAGTGTTTAAAGATTATCTGTCAAATTCACATACATAGTAACTAATGCACACCGAGTAAGTTATCTCAGACCGAGTAACGAATTACTCTAACTATCCGTTGCACAAAACTGACCACTCAGAATATGGAACGTTTATAACAACTGAAGCTGAGTAAACGTAATTATTAGCATTCAATGCAAACGCACGCATAATGACACCTGTACAACGCATGCGCCGAATGTGTCATAAAGTGTCATAAATGTCAGGATTTCTACCGATTGGACAACCCAAGGGCAAAACCGACTAAATTCAAACGGTAACTCCAATTGAAAAATCTATAAATAGTGGGTATTTCCCCACTACTTGTTCTTTATGCATACTGAACTTTCAAAAGCTTCAGAATTTCTTAAAGAACTTAAGTCCTAATTCACACTCCTTACGCTCAACCTGAAGAACAAAACCTCTTCTAGGAACGTCGAAAATCATCAAAAAAATGTCCTTCAGCAAAAGTACCTTCTCTCCAACCCTCAAACCCACTAATCAGGCTGGTCCTTCAACTAGCATGGTAAGAAGGATGATCAAGGTACACTCTTGGGCCAAGAATCAAGAAGTACTAAGGAGCCGATGCTTTCCTTCTGGTTTCGTCTCTTCTGAGAAACCATTCTGTGAATGGATCGAAAAGAACAAATGGAAAGGTCTCTTCTCTCTTTTCGGACAAACCTATCCCACGCTAGTGAGAGAATTTTACTCCAACCTGCACGTTGATGCAGATGACTCTGACTACTTAGAGACCACAGTTAAAGGTCAAAAGATAGTGATAACTCCTGATTATCTAGCAACACTGCTAGATATACCAAACACAAGAATCCAGTTCAGGACAACAAAGGAGCAAATACCAAAAGCCATCGCAGAAAAGATGAAGGGGTTCTGTAAACCCAAAGACCACAAAGGAGAAGTACCCAGCACCTGCATGGGCAAAAATCAGAAGATGGTCCACTTCATTCTGACCAACTTCATCTTTCCTAAACTCAGCTCACCCTCATCCACCTCTAACTTTGAACAATGCTTCATCTGGCACATGCTGACCAGCACTCCATTCAATCTTCCTGTCTTTTTGGTCGGAGCTTTTCAACGAAATGGAAGGAAGCTCCGTTTGGGTTATCTCATCACAAAGATAATACAGGACAAGAATATAGAGACTATAGGTGAAATAAGTTCATCAGGAAATGTTATCACTGCAGGACTGTTGAATGGACTATCACATAGTCAACCCTTGAAAGGATATGACGGAAATGGAAACACTGAGAAGGAAGATATTATGGCTGAGATTGAGCAACCCATTGGAGAAATGGAAAATCCAACAGATCTGGAGCAGTCTGCTGAAACTGCTCAATCTGACGAGGGTACAGAACCAACAAATGAACCTAAAACTAAGTATACTTCTACTGTGCCATCTGAGATTGCTAAAGTTGAGAAGAAGAAGACAAAGGGAACATGCTCAAAGGACATTCGTACTGTCCCAAGAAAAGTAAGGCTAATGCAAAGAAACAAAAAGAAAGCTGATCAGGAAATAGCTGAGTCAGCTCAGAAGAAAATGAGAACAGCAAGAGATATTGATAAAGAAGAAGAAACTGTTCTTGAGCCCAACATCACTCAAGAGGATTCTCCACAAAAACAAGCCTCTGTTACTCAAAATGAGAAACAAGCCAAAAACCCTGCTAGTCCAAAAGAAGCTCAAATTCCACCTCCAACTCAAATAGAATTTTAATTTTTTTTATTTCAAATCTTTCCTTTATTCTTAAAAAAAAACTCTAACTCCTTTCCCTGTTTCTCGGCAATCAGGAGGAGTGTTTTCAAAAACTCAGTTGTATATCGTAATAAAGGTTTTATCTTTTTAAAATTCTTCAGTCCTAACAAAATCCAACTCTTTGCTGAAAACTAATCGACTTCAACTTTCTATATAACCCCAAAACCCTGTCTCTTTCTTCCTCTCTGAAAACCCTAGCCGTTTTCTGGTGCCGGACATTGGAAAGAACAGAGAAGCTTAGAAACCTTATTTTGGAAACATGGGTACTAATATCAAATTGGTTCTCCTATTATTTTCTGTTTGGGTTCTTTGTTGCTCCTCCTGTAATCGGATTGTATAGCCAGTTGTAATGGGTTTTATTGGAATTAACTTTCTTATATTATGATATAACTTGATTAGATCATTTTCTTTTGAATCATTTAATTTGATTTTTACATTAAGTGGCGTTGGATTTTCTTCCATTGTTTTGTATCTTTACATTATAAGAAAATTATTGCATGCTATTTACAGCTGTTAGTCTTATCCTCATGTATCTTCATCCAGTTTCTAAACCAATTACTAGAGGGATAAGAATTTGCGATACTGATTCAGTTCAAACTATGTGGATAGCAAGTTGTTCTCTCTCTTGATTTAGTTCACACTTTGTCGATGCTGATTTTTTTTTTAACTTTGTACATGCCTCCTTCTGCCAGCAATTTCCACAGATTTGTATATTTTTTGCCATTTCGTGATTAGATATACAAGGTATAAACTGAGTTAATTAGTTTGTTGTTTTATACACTTTCCATTGAAATGTTGCTTATTCTGCTATTGTGTTTGCAGAGGTAACCATTAAGGTTGTTCATGGACCTCTGTGTTGAAACACCTTTCCACAGGATTTTGATTTGACAAAATTATTTATGTATAATTATATATTCTATATCACATTAAGTTTAAATGCTTTGATTTATTGTTACTAATGTGTTTGTTCAATGTTGAGTTTATAATTGTTATAAGACATAAAAATCATAAGGCCCAAGCCCTATATTAAAGTCAAAGCCCAAGTCAAACAAGGCCAAGATCACTCAGCCAGCGTATTACCAAAACGCCGCCGTTGAGTGATGAAACGCAGCTGAGCAAAGAAGGATCCAGAAGATCCACGTAGACAACTTCGGCTAGAAGCTGCTGAGCTGTCTCGACAAAACGTACAAGACAGCTGCTGAGCATGAGGCAACTTCCAGACCAAGTATTTCCTCAATTGGTAAAGAACAAAAGACGCAGGAAGCTGTCTGTTTGACATTACCCGATTTGGAGGAACATACTGTCACACTGACCGAAGAACAGAAGATGCTAGAATCTGATTGGCTAAGAGAACTGCTGAACAGACTGAGTGAAAGCGACATAGAGCCGTTTCCCTCCAACGGTTATTTCGGAAGCTCTCACAGCTCTCTATAAATAGAGCATTCAGAATTCTTATTCAACACAGAACTTAGAGCATAAGCCGTTACGCTGACCAAAAGCATACAAAAGTTCTGCATTCAAAAGCAAAGCAAATCTTACACGACAATTTCATATCTGTGTAAAAGTCTAGAGTGATTGATCTTCAATCATCTAAGGTGTTCTAGCAATTGTTGTTTAGGACAAATCTTAATCATTTCTAGAATTAGAAAGGAGAAGCTGAGTACTCGGTTTTAGTACTTAGTGAATTAGAATAGAAGTGAGTAGAGGTATAGAGGAAGGTACTCTTGTTATACTCAGCTTCTGATTTGTAAAGGGTTTTTGAGTCTCTACCTTTAAAGAGCTCAGTAGTGAATTGGAAATCTCGGAACGTGTTCCGGGGACAGGATGTAGGCTTAGAAGAAGCCGAACCTGGATAACTCCGCTGAGTGAAGTATTTCTAACCCTTAACTCCCTAATATATTGCTTGCTTAAATATAAACTAAAACTGACCAAGTAAAAGAGGTCAAGCTGAGTTGTGCTCTGTGAAAGACTTAGTTCAGGAATAGACTCTAAGTGCTATTTCCTTGCCTAAGCAAAGAAGCTGACTTAGTCACTAGTTGACTAAGCTAGAATCTTGGCGATCACTCAGCGCTGCTGTTACATATTCTTTTATCAAGAAAAAGAAATGTGCCCTAACAGTTTAAAAAGGTAAAATAGTTCCTAACCCCCCTTGGAACTATATTCGCAACCTTACAAGGGACCAACACTCTGTAGCAAAACCGACTCCTCCCAACCCATCTTGAATAGCCAAGATGAGTTAAGTTCACTTCTTATTAATTTCTTTGATAATTGCATTTTGTTTCATATTTAGTTCTAATTAAGTCGATTTTTAACCTGTTTTAAGTGTTCCAATTTCATAATTTTCTAATTTTTAGTCAATTTGGTTTCTGTGTTAGAGCAAATATATCATTCAAATTGGTTTCTTACTAACATATATTTTAGTTGTAAGGATAAGACTAATTGTTGAATTTCCTTAAACTTTTGTTTGAATCACTATTGAAGAGTTTCTTCTTTCTTTTACAGCACATTGAATGATTTACTATGACATGCTTTTCTGTGCACTTAATTTTGATTCGATTTTGATTTTGCAATTGTGTTAAACAGATGGAGACTTCTTTATCATCGCTTGCATACGAAGGTTCTATCCTTGGAATCATTCTCGAATCCAAAAAGTGGAATGAACGCTTTATCACCGGATTTTTATAGTGTTTGGATCCATGTCTATTTTAACTCATGCATTTGTTGTCGAAGGATATCTTCCTCTGGATTTCTTGAGTATGAGAGCTAAATAGTTTATTCACTTTTTTTTTCATAACCTTTGGATTTAAATTTGTTCCTATGTTTTTTCTTATACTATAATTTGTGGTCGAGTGGTATAAGTTGGAGATGGGATTGCACGTGTTTATGGTTTAAACGAGATACAAGCTAGGGAAATTGTTGAATTTGCCAGCGGGTGTGAAAGGAATTGCCTTGAATCTTGAGAATGATTCTCTGTGCATTTGTCTTCAACATGAAACAGTAATTGAGGCCACCAATTGAATCATTGAAATTTCCAGCAAACTCTGTTATTGATTTTTCTTCACGTGCCTAAGGTGAGAAACTGTTATTTACATTTTATCTAAATTGAAGTGTAACTTAAGGTTTAATACCAGATTTTGCTTTAGTTTTTAGTTTTTTATTTTTTGTATATTCATTTTATAGAGCTTTCATATATAAGGTTTTTATACAACTTTGATGTTGTTATGGGTGCAATAAATCAGTGTATTGATAGAAATTTGTTGACTAGCCATAGTAATTCCTCTCTAGCCATTCAACAAAGTGCATTCTTCTGTGCAATTGTGTGGTTTCCATTGTAATGTCTCTGTTTGTGATGGAAATATTGATGTGCTACACAGATCTGAGTCTGATTACCCTCATCAAGATAGCAGCTTAGTTGATGTTCATTGTGGCACTGATCACATGGATTTTTCATGTGTGCAAGATGAACTGTGTCGTACTCAATCTATAACCTTGGACTCTTGACAGAAAACTACTCAATCTATAACCTTGGACTCTTGACAGAAAACTAAGCTCTGCGTGGAGGATGAACAGTGCATTCGAGCTTCGAGCTTCAAACATAAGGTAAGGATGCTATAAAGAAGAGGAAGTAGTCTAGAAAAATATCTGAAATCAAACCAACAGTATAAGCCAGAATGAGGTAATTGATATTTATGGAAACCAATGAGCTGAGTCTCTTTGTATAAATCAGTAATGTAATGCAACTTATTTACAATGTAGTCTTTGTTGGTTGATTAATTTGTAACTAGAGAGTGCTTCTGTTGTTTCGGATTTGAAGAAAAATAATTGATATATAAGTATTAAGTTGGCTTTTTTTTTCCTTTTTTCTTTTAGATGTCTTTCTTTACGTAAGTCTTTATTTCCACGAGCTCTTATTATTAATTGAGATTTTATTTTTTACGTCTCTTTTTGTTTAGATGGAATTTTGTCATTTAATGGCTAATTTGTACAGTTAAAACTGATTTTATTTTATTGCAATCATAATGCATCTTTTTAAATTTGTTAATTAAAAATATGGTTAAAGAAAAGTGTACAGTGGCTTCACATCTTTTTCTTGGGTAAAAATTGTATAACTTAATTGGGTAAATTACACCCATGGCCACTGAACTTTACCAGTCACTCAACTCTAATTTTTAACAGTATGGTCATTGAACTTTACATTTTTTAACGCCGGTGGCCACTCAACACCTCAAAACAACCATTGACGGTCTCAAAATAAAAAATTCGAAGAGTTAATGATATTTTAAGTAACTTTAATTCTTGAAAATTTTCGTTTTGAGGTCATTTATGTGTTGTTTGGTTAGGAGAGAGAAAGTAATTTTTTTAGAGAGAGAGAGCTCCAAAAAATGTGATTTTGGAAAATAAAAAATGTGGTTTCATGATAAATATCATTCTGAACAACTTTAATTCTTGAATATTTTCATTTTGAGGTCGTTAACGGTCATTTGGAAGAGTTAGTTAAAATTGAGTGGCCACCGATATTAAAAAGTGTAAAGTTCAATGGTCATATCGTTAAAAATTGAAGTTCAGTAGTCATAATATTAAAATATGTAAAATTCAGTGGCCGTGGATGTAATTTACCCTAACTTAATTTGAAATTAATAGAGGAATATAATTCACAACTAATTAAATTGCATACCAAAAAAAGAACTAATTAGTTGTGATTCACTACTAATCATTCAGAAATTTTTACATGCACCTTAATGAGCAAGTGAATTTGCTCATTATTTTGATTGTAGTTAAATAGATTTAATATATTGAAATCTTATATATTACACCTTTTTCTTTTTCAATTTTATTTTAACATTATATTGATATATTTGGTAGTAGATAGGACGGAGTGGAGGGAGCGAATCTGTGTCGCTGACACGACTTGATTTTCACGGTTTTATATGATGGTTCATGTTAGCCGACCCCGAATCATTTCGGGACTAAGGCTTTGTTGTTGTTGTTGTTTTTATAATATATTTTTGTTAATATGAATGATAAAATAATTTTCTAATTATTTGATTAGAATTAGTGTAATATTTACAAAAACTATATATGATAGGTTAGTTAATAGGATAGAATATAAAAAAATCATGTATCCCGTGCATTGCACGGGTTTAAATCTAGTTAGAAGATAAACATAAAGATCTAGCTTTATATTATAAATTAGAAGGAATAAGAATGCCTCCGGGGAGTAAAGTAATTAGTATAGAAACAAAAATGATATATGCCTTTACAGGTAATCATCATATAAGAAAACAAAATGATAAGGAGATATTAGTACCAAAATTATATCAGGAAATATTAGAACCACTAAAACATAAAGAATATTAAATAATAACAATACCAGACGAAATATGTATAGATTTTAATTCTAGAAAAATACAACCAATCCAAAATAACGATTTCTTATATATATGTTCCATTAATGCGATTTAATCCATGAAACTATAAAAATCAAAACTGAAAAAATTAAATTAAAGGCTAACCAAAAGGTTTTACCTTAACCAAAAACAAAAATAAAGGAATTAAAACTTTATTAACTTAGAAGCATATATACATTAATCATATAATAAAAAACATCAAACATATATACATTACACAAATATGCTTAATACAATCAAGCATAATTTAAACTAAATATCATCCTGATGAATGGGAATTCGTCATGCATTGGCCCGGTTTATCTTGGCTTGAATAAAAACTTGTCTTTCTTCTAGAGAAAGAAACCATGGACCAAGACGAAAAACGCATTTGACGAACCCTTCATTTTCTAGGAACTCGAAGTCGAGGACGGGATATAATTCATTCTCATTCCAAGGAACTGAAATCGTGCCCTTGACACCTAAAATTATTCCATAGACTATACTCCCATACCCAACCGTCTTGTTCTTTGAACGAGAGGTGGCTATTGTTGGTCCCGTGTGATTAGTTCCAGGGGGGGTTAGGAACTAATATAACTTTTTCGTTTTAATTATGCTGACTTGATATAATTCTTTGAGTTTATCAACTCAGCTTTGGTCAGCACGGCTGATTAAGTTGTAAGACAGCTTTAGTCAGATACTGACTAGAACTGTTTTACTTGTGATTTGGGAATTGACACTTTTGTGGTCAGCTTCCAACTCAGTACTCTGATTTACTCAGTGTCAGTTTAAAAAATTTATATATTGAGTAAATATTACAAGCAATAGAAACATATATATATATATATATATATATATATATATATATATATATATATATATATTGAGAGAGTTAGAAATTACTCAATACGACTTATCCTGGTCCGGCCTTTTTGCCTACGTCCAGTCCTCAGAGTCCCTCCGGGATTTTTAAATCCAATACTGAGCTCTTTAAAGGTAGAGCACAAACCGTTTACAAGGCAGTTGAATATGCAAGAGTACCTTCCTCTATTCGTCTACTCAACTCCTACTAAGTGCTATAACCGAACACCTAGATTTCTCTACCACTGAGTACCAAACCGAGTATTCAGCACAACACTCTCAATAATACAATTGATACACACTTGTTCTTTTTCAGACAAAGAACACTTTAGATGATTACAAAAATCACTCTAGCTTTTACACAGAAATAGGATTTTGGTGTAAGATCTTTCTCTTGATTTGAAGTGCTTTTGTATATTTGCTTTTTATTCTTTTGTATTCGACTTAAGATCCAAGAGGTGTACTTGTCCTTTTATAGTTGAAACCTGTAGGCACAATCATTTGAATCTGGATTTATCCGTTGGATTCAAATGGCTCCTTCTGGCGACATTATCTGGTCAGCTTCAGATTTGCAGGCCAATCCTGTCGTCTGAATTCTGCAGCCGTCAGGTTTGTCTTCTTCTCACAGGTTTCGTCTTCTTGTGCCAGTTTGTCTTTTAGCAACAGAATAGTTGACCCATGCATCTTGAAATTGGCTTTTGCATAATTCCAATGTTTCTATTATTGGTGCAGACAGTTGTCGGATCTTGTCTTCTAGCAAACAGATCATTCGCGCTGTCCTGAAGATCACTCAGCTTGACTTTGATAGCCGTTATCTACGATTGTTGCTAATACAAATGCTGAGTTCTCTTTCACTCAGCTTCCATGGTCAGCTTCGTGCTGCAAGACATTGTTCTAAAGAAGACTTCTCTACTTTTGATACCGAGTTGCGTTCCACTCAGCTTCGTTGATTAGCTTGGTCTTTAAGTTTCTGTTCTGAAGACAACTTATCTTCTTTTATGATGAGTACTCTACTCAGCTTGTACCGTGATATCATGCTGACTTCGTCCTGTCTTACTTTTTGATATATACATTTATACTCAACATTGAAGAAACATATTAGTACAATCAAATCAAAGCACTTAAATTTAATTGTCTTTTAATCATGGATTATTTTGTCAAATCAAAATCTCGTGGAAAGGTGTTTCAACACACACTACATACGACATGGGAAGAAGAGAGTGTCGTAAGGGAAAGGGAATATGAACATTCATAACCCTCGGTAGTGGGATCCCTTCGGTTCATGGGAGCTCTAGAGAAACAAATAAAGGAGACAGGAGACAGTTTAGAGAAGGTACTCATGTACGTAGAAATGATAATCAATGGCAAGAACACGAGAGCCTTGATCGACACTAGAGCAACTGATAACTTCATAACGCACACCGAAGCCTCCCGCTTAGGACTCTATGTGTTGAGGGAGACATGGATGATCAAGGCTGTGAACTCACTAGCTCAGTCGATTAGTGGAACGACCTAACATGTACCTTGCAAATTGGGACCCTGGATGGACACGATATGGTTCACAATAGCACCAATGGATGACTTTGATGTCGTGTTGGGGTTGGAGTTTCTAAAACAAAGCTTCATAGTATCCATGGCGTCAGCAAGTTGCCTTCTTTTTATAAACCAAGATCCGTGCGTCATACCTGTAATGATGAGCACAATACAAGAGAAGAAGTGCATCTCAGCAATATAGTCCAAGAAGGGAATAAAGAGGGGGAACAATCATATATAATTATCCCTAAAGGTGATGACTCAAAAGGTAGTGTCATCGTCCCTCGAATACTCGAAGGAGCGATGAGGGAGTTCTAAGACGTCATGCTAGAGACGTTACCATAAACATTACCTCCATAACGAGATGTTGATCATGCTATATATCTACTGCTAGGTACGAAGGCCCCAGCAAAAGCCCCATATCGAATGGCTCCCTCAGAATTAGCAGAGTTGAGGAAATAGTTAGATGAATTGTTGAAGGCATGTTTCATCCGACCATTAAAGGCCCCATATGGTGCCCCATTACTATTCCAAAAGAAAGCAGATGGAAGTCTGCGTTTGTGTGTTGATTATCGAGCACTCAATAAGATTACTATGCGCAACAAATATCCAATTCATGTAATATCAGACCTGTTTGATCAACTCAGTAGAGCCAAATACTTCACTAAGTTGGATCTACGTTCTGGGTCTTACCAAGTCTGAGTAAAGGATGAGGACATACCAAACACTGCTTGTGTAACTCAGTATGGATCCTTCGAATATCTTGTTATGCCTTCTGGACTAACAAATGCTTTGACAACTTTTTGTACTCTAATGAATCAGGTATTCAGGGACTATCTTGACAAGTTTGTGGTGGTCTACCTGGATGACATCGTCATATACAGTTCCACCCTTAATGAACATCAGGAACACTTACGACTAGTTTTTCAAAAACTACGGGAGAATCAACTCTTCATCAAGTTATCCAGATGTTTATTTGGTCAAATGAGTATCAAGTTCCATGGCCACGTCATAGAGGAAGGGCGGATATGCATGGACAAGGGCAAAGTATGAGCTATAATTAACTGGAAAACTCCTACGAATGCAATAGAATTGAGATATTTCTTGGGACTGGATAACTATTATTGGGAGTTCATTAAAAATTACTCAGAGACAGTTGTCAACCTTACTGATGTGCTGAAGAAAGACAAGTAGTGGAAGTGGACGAACCAGTGTCAAAAAGCTTTCGAAAATTTAAAACAAACCGTCACTGCAGACCCTGTGTTAGCCATCCCGAGCCATTCGAAGTTCACACTGATGCATAAGATTTGGCCTTAAGAGGAGTCATAATGTGAGAGGGTCGAGTGATAACTTTTGAAAGTAGGAAGCTCAACAATGCAGAATGACGATATTGTACACATGAGAAAGAGCTACTAGCAGTCATGCATTGTCTGCGAGTCTGGCGCCACTATTTGTTGGGATCCAGGTTCATGGTGTAGACAGATAACACAACGGCCAGTCATTTCCTGACTCAATAGGGATTGACATCCAAACAGGCACGATGGCAAAGCTTGTTAGTAGAATTTAACTTTGTACTAAAGTATCACTCAGGGAAAATAAACCAAGTTGCAGATGCATTAAGTCAGAAGTCAGAACTAGCAGAGTTGACAAGAATAGCCTCTCTATCCATTAGTCAACTATCATCCCCACTACAACAAAAGATACAAGAAAACTTGTAGAAAGATCCTCAGGCAACTGCTATCATCAATCTAGCAAAGCAAGGGAAAATCGGACAGTTCTGGATGAACGATAACTTGTTAATAATAATTAAGGAAAGGGTCTATGTACTAACTTCTGCTAATCTGAGGAAGACGCTAATGAAGGAATGTCATGACACACTATGGGCAGGCCATCCAGGGTGGCATCGCATGCTAGCGCTCCTCCAACGAAATTATTACTGGCTAAGGATGGAAGATGATGTGAGAGAATATACAAAAACCTGTCTAATTTTCCAGCAAGCTAAGGCCGAAAGAAAGAAACATGCATGACTGTTGCAACCTCTACTAGTACCAGGCCGACAGTAGAAAAGTGTCTCCCTTGACTTCATCTCCAGCCTCCCTTGAGTGGGCGACTTCGACTCCATCTTAGTGGTGGTTGACAGGTTTTCCAAATATGGAACTTTCATTCCGATGCCAAAGTACTCGACCATGGAAGTGATGGCATAGGTGTAGACACCGAGTCGGAGGACCTGTGACGAAAACCTGGAAACAAGACGGTCGAAGCGATTGATTCCGGAAAGTTTTGAAAAATATATAAAGAATAATAAGCGGAGGAAAATTAACGGCACGGCGCGGGCGCGCAACGGCATCCCGCACGCGGACGACGATGGTCGAACGCCCGCTCGACGGCTCGAGACGTGCGCGCGTCGTCCATCGGACGCACCGCGAGTGGCACGCTCTCGACGTCCGAGCAATGCCTGGGACCGCTGGCGGTGCGCGCCCTCGTGGGCCGTTGAGCGCACGTGCCTGGCAGCGTGAGGCGCGCGTTCGGCGGCCGCGACGTGCGAGCGTCTGGCTGCGCGGAACGTGCGCTCGGCGGCCACGGAGTGCACGCGTCCGAAGGCGCGGGGCACGCCCCGAGGGTCGCCGGGCGGGCGCCCAACCACGCCGGGCGAATGCCCAACGCGTCGGGCGGACGCCCGACGAGGATTGGGCGCGGGCGCCCAACATTGTTGGGCGGCCGTCCAACTATTGTTGGGCGGCCACCCAACTCATGTTGGGCGGCCGCCCAACAAGGTTGGGCGGTAGCCCAACACTAGGTTGGGCGGCCGCCCAACCACAATGGGCGACGCCCAAATTTTTTTGGGCGTCGCCCATTGTTCCGGGATCCGTTTCCCTATATAAGGGCACGGATCCCAAGGTGAAAGGGGGGAGGCTTTTTGGGGAAAAACTTTCTCACTCTAAACATTTTTAGAGAGAGAGAGAGTGGATTTTTGTGAGAAAAATATTTTTTTTCTCAAAAATTCCAAATTTCCTAAGTTCAATTTTTACTAAATTTTTATTAAAATCGGGAGCTCGCGGTTCGTGGAATCAATCGGCTTCGACTGTCAGATACCGAATCAAAGGTATTATCCGAGGACTAGACTCTTTATTTTATTTAATTTATTTCTCTCCTTCTATTTATTTTTTATGCTATAGTTTTTATTCCTTTAGTCATTTATTTATTTCGTCACGTTTTATTTAGTTAGCGTATTTATTTAATTTTCGTTTCGTGTTAAATAAAATTCGGTTTTGTTTTAAAATAAAAACCTCGTTTTGACATCCCAATACGAACCGTGATCCGATAAAAAGGTAGTTCGGGTGTCGAAAACGTTGTAATTATAAGTTTTTTAATTTAAAAGAAATTTCCAAATAATGTTTTAAAATAAAAACATCGTTTTAGGAACTTCCGTTTTCGACTATGATCCATTTTCGGTAGTTCGGAAGTCCAAAACGATTGAATTAGATTTAATTTAAGGCTTTTGAACAAATCTGGAAAATATTGGAGTGCTGCTGTAATTTGCCAATTCTGTCACTAAAGGCTGTTTACCGACGGATTTTCCGTCGGTAAATCTGCCAAAATGTAAAAAATGCCATTTCAGTCCCTTTTTCTTAACTTTTAGACTTTTAATCCTTAGTATATATATATATGATTATGTAATACATGTTTTTCAACTTATTTTAGAACTTTAGTATATATATCTATTTTAGAATATTTGTATATCTCTTTTTATTCTATTTTGTAATATAAGTATGATAACTTGCTGGATCCGCTTTGATATTCTTTGCCGGAGTTACCTGCAAAACAAAACCGGAGACAGGATCTCCGGGAAAACTCTCCGACGATCAAGTCAGTTTTTGTAAAAATGAGTCTATAATTTAGCAATAGCTTTGTGGGAAAAAATGTGACCGTACCTCCCCCCTTATTCTTAAGGCCTTTTATAGGTGTTTTTTGGGTAACCGCCGAGGGCGGTTACTCCTTAGTGGGCCACGTTCTGAGGGCGGTTACCCCTTTTTAGGCCATGTTCCTTTCGTGGCTTTCATGGCAACGAACGTGGTTCTGAGTGGGAGTCTTGACGCTCCGTTTAGGAATTCGGGGCGGTTTACTCGCTGCGCCCGCTTCCTTCATTCGGGTCCCGTCCAATCTTAGCCCATGGGGCTTTAATATGGGCTGGGCTTGCGAAATGAATATAACCCGTTTTTGGGCTTCGCGGGTTATCACATGCCTCCCCCTTGGTCTAGCAAGAGCCCTTTTAGGGTCTTTTTATAGGGGACGCTTCGTCTTTGTCCGATTATTTCAAAGTTTTGAATTTGTGCATTTCCCCTCTTTCGTTTTCTCCGGCGTCGACCTTTTAATTCCGTTACTTCTTTTCCGACGTTGACCTCTTAATCCCGTCACTTTACTGTGTTGTCTTTTTCATGTAAGTTTTTCTTTTCACATTTGTTCCTTGTTCGGCTTTTTGCTTCTGTTTTCCTTTTATCGATCATGTCAGACCTCGACTTCGCGCCGTTTGACGACGATTATGTCCGCGAGGTCTCTAATGAGGTCGAAGAGATGGTTGAGGAAGCTTCAACCAGCTTTCCTGGGTGTAATTCTCATCCCGCCGACTTCCTTCATCTGGCGAATACAACCGACGAGGGTTTAGGTTTTGACCCCAAAAAGTTGATTCCGCCACCTGTCCCAACCCCTCGTTTGTTACCAAAGAAGGACAGGTCGGGAAGTCTGGTTTGTCAAGAGACAATCGATGATTTGCGGGAGCATTATCCCTGGCTCCGAGGTCTCGAGACTATCATTTCTGGGGAGGATAGGGGACCGGGCGATTTCCCAAAGGGGTACTTCACTATTTTCGTGGCCCAGATTATCTGCGGCTTCACTTATCCGCTGGCGGATGAGATTGCTTCCGTCCTAGGCGGTTACGGAATCGCGCCCGGGCAATTGCATCCTAACGGCTGGGCCGATTTGACTCTGGACAAATTCTTGGCGGATTGTTTGGAGGTTCCCTTTTCGCCCAAAATCTTCTCCAAGCTCCACCATTTCAAAAGCTCGGCGGGGTATTTCACTTTCATCCGCCAGAGCGGATACTATGGTTTTGACGAGAAGCTGAACAAGATCCGCGAGTGGGATCGATCTTACTTTTTTATCAAGTTTAATGAGGAAAACCTGAACTTCCTTCGTTGCTGGAGCCGACCCAACGTAAAGAGTTTGAACTTCGGGTATCCCAGCAAGGAAGAATCCACCGTTATCAAGTTCCTGAAGAGCACTCCTCCTTTTGTATGGACATACGATCAGGCCTTTCATATGCTAAGGAGCCGAGTAGCGATTGCGTACCGCGAGGGGGATCGCGTTGTCTATATTCCTTATCGCGTTTTTGTGCAAGGTACTTTTTATTTCCAAGTTGATGGTTTCTTTTAACCCTTTGCAGGGGTGATCCTTTATCTCAAATCGTTGCAGATCGGGAGGCTAAAGCCCTGGCGAGAAGAAAAAAGTGGATGACGGAAACCGCTTCCGTTGTAAGGGCGGATCCTTCTGGAGGGACGATTCCTTCTATTGGGGCGGCTTCCCCGGTTAGGGCTTCCGCTTCACAAGGTCCCGCTTCTGCCTCCGAGGATCTTCCTTTAACCAGGAAGCGGAAGATAAGTGCGGATACTGAGTCTTCTCGTTCTAAAAAGAAGAACACTTCTGTGTCCCTTACTGTTGGCGGCGCACCTGTATCCGCCTCGTCTAAAGGAAAGAGCAGTACCCCCATTCACGAGGTATCTTGATCTACTCCCTCTCGTATTGCTACTTTTTCCTCATGAGCTATCTGCCGTTCTCTTGATATTTTTCTTTATGCTTTTGCAGCCAATCCCCGATATTAGCGGATGGTGGACTAGGACTTTCGGCCTGGCCGTGAACTTCTCTTGCAAGGATATTGTATCTTCCATATGCAATGTCCTCGGGCGACTTCCCTCTGCCTCCCGTGTGCGCGAGCAAGTACCGCTCCCTACTGCTGTGGAAGGGATCGAGAAGCGTTCTGTAGAGGTATATTATTGCTTTGTCCTTCGCTTTCAAATATCTTGTGTTCATTGTAACCGCATATTTCTATTCGCCCATTTTTATTTGTGAGACGTGTTATATGCAGATTATCAATTTCGCTGAGGGCATTCTCCGAAGGGATGCCGAGCGAGCCAAGGAGTTGGAAAGTCTTGGTACGGAATTGGCGACTCAGAAGTCACTTTATGATGATGTCCAAGGGAAGGTGAAGGTCCTAGAGGGCACCTGTCAGAAAGCCGTGGGCGAGAAGGAGGAGGCCCTTAAATCCCTTCAGGCCAAGTCCGATGAACTGCAAAAAGCCCTCGACGACCTAGCTGCTTTCAAGGAGGCCCAAAAGAAGAGGGTTGAGGAGATTTTGGCTGAAGATGGCGCCCGCATCTACTGGTATGGGGAGCGGATTCATGCCGCTTATGAGCACGGGCATCAGGGTCTAGTACTTAACCGCCCCAAAGTTCCCATCCCTGAAAAGGATTTAACTGGGGAGTGGGATAAGCTGGAAGCCGAGGATGCTGATATGGATGAGGTACTCTTCTTAGATTGGAAGAGTCTTCAGGATCCTCCGATTAGCTGCGAGATCCCTATTCAGCCCGCGGAAGGAGAGGCACCCCAAGCCGTTTCTCAACCTGTGCAAGAGGTACCTCTCGCCGAAGAGGTTACTGAAGCGGTTACCGATTCAAGGGTTGAGGATTCGCTTGAAGTAAATCCTCCTACCGGAGGAGATGAGGGAGTCGCAGCAGTCCAGGAGGGCATTAGGGGCGAAGGAGAGGAAGCTGTAGCATAGCTTAACTTATATTTGGACTTTTGTATGTAAAAACCATGTAACAAACCGCTCTGATATATATATTTTCTTTCGGTTGTTGCTTTTCATATGTGTGTGATTGTCACTTTTTTGCCCTTTATATGTGCCCTTTGTCTTTTTGCCGACTCCATATTTGTGTTTCTTCATGGCTAGGGTGGCCAGACCCTTTTTGCAATTTTGAGTACTCGTTTATTCGCTTAATTTTATGCCTTAACTTATAATTCTTCTTTCGAAAATAATCATAAGTTTTGATCATAAGGTTTTGCGAGTGATGCGTAATCATGCATCCGCCTTTCTTTAACAGGCAACACATTTATGTGTTTTTGATTTTAACCCTAAGGTTTTTTGCGAGTGATGCGTAATCAAGCATCCGCCTTTCTTTAACAGGAAACACATTTATGTGTTTTTTATTTTAACCCTAAGGTTTTTTGCGAGTGATGCGTAATCATGCATCCGCCTTTCTTTAAGAGGCAACACATTTATGTGTTTTTGTAAAGAATCCGCATTTTGTTGTAACATACTGAGTGAATGTAATAACTTTTATTGATGACGAGAAAAAGTTTATTACATATGTACACCAATTGTGTGGGATCGAAGCCTCATTAAAACCTTTTATCAGAAAACTCAGTAGGAAAAACTCATAAAAGGAAAAAGAGTACTCGTCATTTCCTCGAACTACTCGGCCTTTCTATATAGGCGTAGATTCTCTAGATTCCAGGTGCGCGGGAGCTTCTTTCCACTCATTTCTTCTATTTCGAAAGTGGCCGGTCCCATCTTCTTGGATACTTTGTATGGCCCGATCCAGTTGACGCCTAGCTTGCCTTTGCCATCTCTGGACTGCTTTTTTCAAGACCAAGTCATTTTCGTTGATCATTACTTTTCGCACTCTTCTGTCATGGTATTTCTTGATTCTATTGCGGTACATTGTCATTCGCATGTAAGCTTTTTCTCTTCGTTCCTCCACAGAATCCAAAGCATCTCTGATGTTGATAGGATTTTGTGTGTCGCAATAATAAATTGTCCGATCTGTGGGCGACTTGATTTCAACAGGTAGGACTGCTTCGGCTCCATAAACTAGCGAGAAAGGTGTTTCGCCTGTTGCTGCCTTTACAGAGGTTCTGTATGCCCATAACATATGGGGTATCTCATCCGCCCAACCTGTTTTTTTGTCACCTAGCCGCTTCTTGATGCCTTGAACCATGGCCCTGTTGGTAACCTCCGTCATACCATTTGATTGGGGATGGTTTACAGAAGAAAAATGATTCTTGATTCCCATGCTTTCGCAGTATGTTTTGAACTTGGCACAGTTGAACTGGGTGCCATTGTCGGTTATAAGCTTCTGCGGGATCCCAAATCGCATGATAATGTTCTCTCGTAAGAACTCGATCATTCGCTCAGGTGTTTGTGCGGTTACTGCCTCCGCTTCTACCCATTTGCTGAAGTGGTCCACTGCGACTATCAAATACTTCCTTTTCTTTGTTGTTTCTGGGAATGGACCCACTATATCAATTCCCCATGTTGCGAATGGCCACGCCGTCATTATAGTGATTTGTTCAGCTCCGGGAACATGCTTTTCATTCGCATGGATTTGACAGTTGTGACATTCCGCAACCATCTTCTGGGAATCTTCCACCACCTTGGGCCAGTAGTATCCCATCAGTTTGACCTTTCTTGCCAATGCCGCCGAAGCTTCGTGCGCGCCACAAATTCCTTCGTGTAGTTCTCGCAGCACATAGTCTCCTTCATTGCGACTAACGCATTTCAACCATGGACATGTGTACGATTTCCGATACAAAGTTCCATCCCGCATTGAGTATCGTGCCGACTGCCCAATTATTTTTCTGGCTAAGCTCTTATCAACCGGCAAATCTCCCTGCTCCAGATATTGACGGATTGGCATCCGCCAATCTTCATCGTCTTCCAGTTCCTCGATGATCATAATCTGATCAACCTCGAATGCTGGTGCCGATTTTATTTCCAAGCTGCATGCTTTTTGACTCCATGGTTCTCTACTTGCCGCTGCTTTTGCCAATTCGTCAGCTTTTGCATTTTGGCCTCGTGGAACATGCACCATCTTCCAAACGACTCCCTTGTGCATTAACTCTTGTGTCAATCGGCTGACCACCTGATGGTATTTTACTAGCTCCTCCTGTTTCACCAGATAATTTTTTATGATTTGGTTTATCATGAGTTTGGAATCGCTGTAGATTACCACTCTTTCTGGGGTGAGTTCATTGAGCAACCTCAATCCACATATCATAGCCTCGTATTCTGCGGCATTATTGGTAGTTTTGAAAGTTAATTTTGCTGCATAGTACAGGCGGATAACCTCCGGACCTTTGATGATGATTCCTAGCCCAGCTCCGTTTGCAGATAAGGCCCCATCTGTGTACATGCTCCACTCTTCTTTTTGTGCCTTTGGACTTTCATCATCATCCCAGGTGAATTCGTTCACGAAGTCGGTGAGCACTTGGCTCTTTAGCGCTGGTCTTCCTTCATAGCGGATATCGAATTCGCCCAGGCGAATTGACCATTCCATCAACCGGCCGGATGCGTCAGGTTTCTGCAGTACCTTTCGCATTGGGATGCCAGTTCTCACAATGACAGTATGCGCCTGAAAATATGGTTTCAATCTAGTCGTCGTGGTTATCACCGCGAGGGCCATTTTGTCCAACTTCGAATACCAGAGTTCTGCGTCCTTCAAGACTTTGCTCACGTAGTATACTGGATATTATTGCCCTTCTTCTTCTCGCACCATCACAGTGCATATCGCCATACTGGTGACGGATACATAAAGAAACAGATCTTCTCCGTCTTCCGGCCTGCTCATTAAGGGCGGATAACATAGTAATCGCTTTATCCCCTCAAATGCTTCTTGACAATCCGGCGTCCATTCAAAGGACTTAGATTTTTTGATGGCATTGTAGAAAGGTAGACATCGCCTAGCTGAGCATGATATGAATCGCCCTAATGCCACCAACCGCCCGTTCAGTCTCTGTACTTCCCTTATGTTCCTTGGCGTCTTCATCTCCGTTACTGCTTTAACCTTCTCAGGATTCGCCTCAACCCCTTTGCCGCTAACAATGAAACCCAGGAACTTTCCCGCTCTTGCTCCGAATGTGCATTTCTCTGGGTTCAATTTGAGGCCATATTTGATCAACACTTCTAGGATTTCTTTGATATCCCGCGGGTGGTCTTGCATTTTCTTGCTTTTGATGATCATGTCATCAACATAGATCGAGAAGTTCTCACCGGATTTGTCTGAAAATATCTTGTTCATCATCCTCTGGTATGTTGCTCCCGCGTTTTTCAATCCAAAGGGCATCACCTTGAAGCAATAAGTCGCCTGGTGAGTTATGAATGATGTTTTGATTTCATCCGCCTTCTCCATGGGTATCTGATGGTAACTGGATTTCACGTCGGTGAATGATAAAGCTTCATATCCTGCAGTTCCATCTACCAATATATCAATGTTAGGAAGTGGATACATATCTTTCGGACATGCCTTGTTCAAGTCGTTGAAGTCGACGCACATTCTGTACGTTCCATTCGGCTTTTTGACTAGCACCACATTGGCTAGCCATTTCGGATAGGTGACTTCTCGAATCGCATCCGACCTTAGCAAGTCCGCCACTGCTTTTTCAATCGCCTTTTGCCGCTCAGGAGCATGTCCCCTCTTCTTTTGCCGCACTGGGGTTGCCCCTTTGTCTACATTCAACCGATGGGTTGCTACGTCTGGGCTTATTCCTATTAACACTTCATTTGGGGCGGCAAATGCCGACTCACATTGGATCAATACCTCGGTAATGGCCTTCTTTGTTTCTTCTGAGAGTCCAGCCGCTATTCGCACGTTCTTGTCATTCGAGATGGCGAATAGTTCCGTTTCTCCCAATGCTTCCGCCGGCAGCTTCTCTTCGACTTTATCCTCCTCTTCCGGTTTTGGTTCAAGTGATAATGTATAGGCCTGTTGAGATACAAGTTGATCACCTTCAACTATGACTCGCCCTTGGTGTGTTGGCAAATGTAACGTTAAATGCTTCATTGAGATGAGCGACTCCGTCTCCGACAGGAATGGCCGTCCCAGAATTATGTTGTAGGCCAGTGGGAGATCAACAATTGCGAATTCTAAATCACCTCGCCATTTTAGATTCTTATCGCCCATTTCTGCCTCCAACACCACCTGCCCACTTGTTTGGGAGGATTGACCCCCAAAACCAGTTACATCCATGAAGGTGTGTTCCACCCGCTCGTCGTTGATTCCCAACTTGTTGAATGCTGTCCGGGTAATGACGTTGCAAGAACTGCCTGTGTCGATAAGGACCCGCTTGACGTCCCATCCTTCAATGGCCATCGTGATCACCAGGGCATCCGCATGTGGCTCCGTGATTCTCGCAAATGAGTAATTGAGGGCATCCCCCCTATGTGTGTTGCTCTTTCGCCGTTCACGGCGAGTTCTTTTTGTTAGAGGCTCGTAGATTCCGCCTGCTATCACGTTTATCACCCTTTTCTTCTGCTTCTTTTCTGGCCATGTTTCTCCCTCATGCGGGAGCGTTGTTTTCTCATCAGCTGTTTCTTTTCTTACAAATTGACTCAGCTTGCCTCTCTCGATCAGTTTTTCTATTTCCTTCTTCAGTTCGTAGCAATCATCTGTGTCATGGCCATTCAATCTGTGGAACCTGCAATACTTACTGGGATAGCGCCCCAAACTGGTTCGGCCTTTCACCTCGGGGAACCGCACATCCTTCTTCAAGGGGCTCTTTTCGATCCAAAGTAACACCTCTTGGCGAGTCGTGTTTAGTGGTGTGTGATATCCTCCACCTTGAAAGGGACGATCGCCTCTTCGAACAAAATTACTTTTGGATTGGGTCTGACGCCGACTGTCTGAAGTGGTTCTAGCGGCATCTCTTTCTCGCCGAGTTTGGGGCCTATGTTCCCTGTTGACATCATCCACTTCCATGAATTCCTTTGCTATCTTCATGAGCTCGGCTACAGTGCGTGGTTTGTTACGGATGATTTCTTCCCGCATGCTCCAATCTGTGGTTCCATCCGCCATGATGTTGCGAATACTCACGATATCTGGGTTCTACAATCGCACCAGGATATCGTTAAAGGCGACAACAAATTCCCTTAGGGAATTATAGTTTCTCTGTTTGATCTCCTTCAGCTGCCTATCTGTCACATCTGCCGCTTTACAGCCCACGAACTTCGCACAGAAATCCCGACTATATTGTTGCCAATTGTGAATAGATTCTGCCGGTAAAGATCGAAACCAATCAGATGCCGCACCGCCCAAAGTTATCGAGAATAACCTGCAAATGATGCTTTCACTCGCTCCTGCAACATCCATTAGTTCTCTGTAGTTCCTGACATGAGCCTCAGGATCAGAATTTGGATCCCCATAGTATTTAGGTATCGCGGGCGCTTTGATTCTGTGATCTGGAATGAATTCTCGCAACGAAGGGGCAAAAGGTGAATCGCTCTGGACCTCTGCTCTCGGCCTAGGCGAGTACCCCATTCGCTCCATCATGCTTCGTAATTGATCTTCTAAGTCAATATCGGGTATTCGCCGGACTTCTTCTATCCGCTGCTGGTGAATTCTGGGTGGCATCCACCCGCCCATCGGTGTTGAGACGTGTGCCTGTTGGGGGACTAACCGCTGTCCCGTTATAGGATCAAAGTTCCATATGTGCTCTCGCCCAGGAGTCATCAACTCCGAATGTCTGTGAGGAAAAGGTTCCACTTGCTATAGCGGAAGAGTGCCTTGCACTCCTGGCAACGGTTGGGATGGCTGCCAGGTCGGATGTATCGTCGTAATGAGATCTGGGTGCGAGTAGTTGCTCGGGTGGCTGTGTGGGTTTGTGCGACTACTCTGGCCCACTTGATTTGGCGCCTGAGATGGCTGCGGGAGGGCCGATATGACAGGGATAGTCGGTGATTGTGTTGAGATAACCACAGGTTCTTGAGGAGCAGCCGCCACGGCGGTATTGTGTTCGGCGAGGGCAGTTAGTAAATTAATCATTCGATCTCCAGCCGCCTGGCTCATGTTCGAAGCCAAGACTTGTCCTGCTATCTGCACGAAATCACTATTGGATATTTCCATCTCAGTTTGCACTTGGACTTCCAATAAGGGACTCAATTGTCCCGAAGGACCCGATGAGCTAGGCACCATAGGCTGTGTACTTGCAGGTTGCGAATTCGCAATCCGTGGTCCCCTGGAGTTCATACTGGTTGATCTAGTCGTAACACCAGTCGTTCGTGATGGTTCTGACATGTTCTTTGTGTACCTTTAACCAAGTGTTGGTAAAAAAGGTCCACCTTCACCGCACCAATGATAACTTGCTGGATCCGCTTTGATATTCTTTGCCGAAGTTACCTGCAAAACAAAACCGGAGACAGGATCTCCGGGAAAACTCTCCGACGATCAAGTCAGTTTTTGTAAAAATGAGTCTATAATTTAGCAATAGCTTTGTGGGAAAAAATGTGACCGTACCTCCCCCCTTATTCTTAAGGCCTTTTATAGGTGTTTTTTGGGTAACCGCCGAGGGCGGTTACTCCTTAGTGGGCCACGTTCTGAGGGCGGTTACCCCTTTTTAGGCCATGTTCCTTTCGTGGCTTTCATGGCAACGAACGTGGTTCTGAGTGGGAGTCTTGACGCTCCGTTTAGGAATTCGGGGCGGTTTACTCGCTGCGCCCGCTTCCTTCATTCGGGTCCCGTCCAATCTTAGCCCATGGGGCTTTAATATGGGCTGGGCTTGCGAAATGAATATAACCCATTTTTGGGCTTCGCGGGTTATCAAAATATAAATATATATATATGTATTTCCCTTTTTTATTAACTTAGGTTATATTTAAATATTAGTTACTTGATATTTTGAGAAATAATGAATAGACATTAGCATATGGAATTTTTGATATTTAAACTATATTAATTATGTATATATATGTATAGTTTTTTTAGAATATTTGGGTTATTTTAGTGATTATTGGGTTAAATTATTTTTAGATAAGTATTACTTTCTTAGTTATAGGATTTACTTATTATTTTCACATTTCAAAGTATAAGATATATTGTGTTTATTATCTTCATATACATATAGTGATTTTTGGTTAAATCTTATTTTCTTATCTTCCTTTTTGATTTAAATGTATACATATATATATATATGGTCTAAAACCATTTTCTTTATTCTTTTGGCCCATTCATGGGTCCATGTTTCAAAAGGGCTTCATTTGAGTGTAAATGTTAGTTTATTGTAATTATAATAGTTAAAGAGTCCATTAAAGTAAGTGGGGAAAATAAATCACCAAAAAGAGAGTTTTCAATTGAATTATTTAAACTAATGTTTTTTTAGATTTGTAATGTAAATAAATGGAGTCATTCTTGTTAATATTTCAAATCGTCTTCAAAATACCAAGTTTTAAAACCCTAATCCGTTCCAAAGGCGGATTAAAGGATCATTGTAATTAAAATTGTTTTCTTTGCGAATAATAGAGTTTTGAACCATTTTCTTAAAGAATTTGTACAAAATAAAATTGACTTGTATGTTTAACCATGTTTTCTCATTAAAAGGTTTTTTTATCTCAAACGTTTTCAAATACTCGAGTCGTTCCAACGGCGATTCGGGTAAACTTCATCAAACGGGGTTTTAAAACGCACCTGAATCGTTCCAACGGCGATTAAGGTGCGAACCATGTAAATAAATCCGTTTTTGGGAAATAAGTTAGTGTAGAATAAACACACGATATAATATTTAAGACGGTTGTAAATAAACACACCTCGTCTAACAAGTGGCGACTCTACTGGGGAAGCGAGAAATTTGATTCCGGAAGGCATGCACTAAGCCCTTAACGGGGACGGATCGTTTTACTTCTTTTCGTATGCATTCACGAGCATTATTGCAAACCCTTTGGGTAATTTCCACGAAACCTCTAGCGAGAGTCCATTCGTCGCTCAAAAGAGGCTAGCGTAAGTTCCCCCTTATAGTAAGGCGCCAGAGGGTCCCCATCCATTCGTTAGGGGCGAATCTGTGCGGTCCTGTGAGGTCCCGCGGTCAGCCGTGTCAGCATATAGTAGCCTTAGAAGTTTCCATAGGATTACCCGTTACTATTTTTGATGTGATAAATGAATCAGTTTGTGTTTTCAAACCGCCATGATACGTGTCTAATCCTAAGTTATGTAAAGAAAATGAGACGATGCGTTAATATATACTCATGAATCGACATACTAATTACCCCAAAAACATCGAAACGATTTGAACTAAAGACGACTTAGTCATCTCATATGAATGAACATGTGCGACCCGCCTTGTCCCTTTCGGTGTCCCGACGAAGGCACGTGTTCAGGAAATACGTTATGACGTAAGCACGTATTAGTATGAATCGGTTCGGTGTTAAGGATAGTTATATTTCGATACAAAAGACTATATTAACGGTAGCCGTTATTCACATTCTTTAGATAAATTGGGATAAAACGAGATCACGACGAAACGAAAACGAAGAACATTTCTGTTTCGAATGACCTTGTTGTAACGTGAAAAGTTTCGCACAAGTAGCCCATCCCTTCCGAATAAAAGATGAGCTTTTACGTTATGCCTTGTGTCATTCTTAAGAGAAATGGACGTGTCCGCAAAAGGTGACTAAGAAAATAAAAAGACAAAAATGAACTAAACGACCAAAATCATTCTGAATCTACGATATATGTTAATCCCGCGAGTAGTTAAAGAAAATAAACCAATGTCGTTGAATACGTGCCTCGGACGAGAGTATACCCCGTTTAAAATCTCGAAGCCGAATTAAGCCAAACCATATAATTGCGCCATATGGACGAGACTGCGGGTTTTGACTAACGACTCGATCATTTCGACCGTTACCAAAACTGCAAGAAATATGGCCCGATATATGTGTTTGCTTAAATTCGCGCCTAAAGGAAAGAGAACGGTGATATCCTCGCCTCGAATAAACACGCGATCCAACGAAACGTTGATTTTCTATAACCACGCTAAGGTGACGTATCTCGTAGATTGGAAAGGATAAAGGATTGTTGTTAGCCGAAAGATTACCGTGCGCTCAAATAAGACTCACCGTCTTTTCACATAGCAAAATGAGCAAACGAATCCTCGACGCTAAGAACAAACACGTTACGCAATGAATCTGTTCCCTAAAATAAATCCAAAAGTAATTCCATCACTAAACAAACGCGTGGTTACGTCTCTCGATAGATCCAAAAAGATCCCGTTGTAATCCAAAAATTGAGACACGAATCCAAGTAAATGAAAGGGAACGAATCATAGACGATAACGACGATTGAACCAGAAGAATAACTCGAACCATGTCTAAAAACCGAGATGCGCTCAAAGGGAGTCGAAACCCGAATTAATGCGTCTCGCAAAAGGACGAAAGACGAGTTATTCTGAAAGGACAATCCAATTTGGTCGATTTCTTAAGTCACTGAATGGGGATACGTCAAAACGAACTGTATTGTCTGATGGATGATTTACTTTTCCACAATAATCGATGGCATCACGTGTCCTCTGGACCACGGTGT
Organism: Euphorbia lathyris; assembly: GCF_963576675.1. Taxonomy (NCBI): domain Eukaryota; kingdom Viridiplantae; phylum Streptophyta; class Magnoliopsida; order Malpighiales; family Euphorbiaceae; genus Euphorbia; species Euphorbia lathyris. The sequence goes on from NC_088913.1 coordinate 92,775,006, forward strand.
GAGCCCATACCAAAATCCTAGGAAAGAGACTTGGACCAACGAGTGTGTGGAGAAATAAGGATGGAAGAGAGATGATGTGATGATTGTGATTGTTATCTAATGTTTTCTTTCTCTTATTGCGATCTACTTATGCATTATGTACGATCTTCGCTAACTAGTTTGTTTGTATAGATTTATATCTTGTTGTACATCAGTCGAGTCAGATTTAAGTTATAATGCGTTCTATGCTTAACGAATCATTGCAATCATACCATATAGAGCGTTGCATGCTAACCGCATTGCGTGCAGCCATTCTAGGTTTCATAGATTTAGGACGTGTTTATTAGGAAAGTGAGAAAGAGTCGGCCCCAGCGTCGCTTGTCATTCAGGAGGCATACTAGTTATGTCGTGACGTATCCCATACATCTTTGCCTGGTCGTACCTATGTGTTGGGACGCATCCTTGGCATGTCTCGTGCGTCTTCACCGTGTCGTTTGTATGCTAGCTAGGAGGCATGTCCATTATGTCGTGACGTATCCTATGCATCTTCGCCTTAGCATACTGTGCGTATGATAGCGTACCTCATATGTTTTTCCAGCATCGTAGGCACTAGTTAGAAGGTACAACCCTTATGTCATGGCGTATCCCCTACGCCTTGGTTTTGGCATACCCCGTATGTCACGGCACCTCCAATATGTCCTTACCCTGTCAAGAGGCGTACTATTCTCTCGTGACGTATCCCCTATGTCTTTGTTGTGTCGTGTCATCACGCGTCCACCCGTCAGGAGTCCCACCTGTCATGTGGTGACGTATTCCTTGCATCTTTACTTTGTCGTACCCCTGAGGACATAACGCACCCCCCATGCACTTTCCAGTAAACATTCAGACACTGATCAAGGGGTGTACCCGTTATGCTATGACATATACTACATGTCCTTTCCCTGTCGTGCCTCGTATATTATGATCCATCCCTTGTGTCTTTACCACGTCATTGCACACCGGCCAGAAGGGGTACCATGTGTGTCATAACGCATCATGTACATCTTCGCCTCATTCCTTGCGCCAAGCAAGGGGCATGAGTTGCATACCCCATATGTCAGGGCATATCCGGTGCTTGTTCACCATGTTATGTATGTTAGACGGAAGGCATACCATTTGAGCTGTGGCGTAGCCCAGACATCCTTACCCCGTCCCATCTTCCATATCGTGGAATGTCCTATGCGTCTCCATCACGTCAGCTATACGCTAGTCAAGACGTGTACTCGATGCGCCACCGTGCACCGCGTACATTCAGGCATTGTCAAGGTCGCACATCGTGATAGGTCACAAATGCGTCATCCATATCAGATACACTAGTCCAGAGCCATACCCCACATGTCACGACTTGAGTTCTCACCTTGTTAGGTGCCTAATGAAAGACATACCCCGTATGTCATGATGAATCTCGCACGTCTTTACCAGGTCTTGCATACCCGTCAAGTGGTCTACCTCTAGACCCCGAGGTGTTCTCTACGTCTTCTCCAGGTTATACTTTGCGTGGGATGGGTCGGACATATTTTATCGTCCCGTTCATACCATTAGGGGGTATACCGCCTGCATCGTGACCTGCCACACGCACCTTCGCCATCGTGTTTAAGTCATCCGGAGACATATCCCATATGTCGTGACGTACTCCGCCTCCCTCTGTCATGGTTAACAATACCAAACTGCTTGGTGGTCGTACCTTGTTGTCCTAACATTCACATCGTGGGGAAAATTCCGTTCACTTTCCGCATGGTCGACTCGAGACATACTATGTGTGTCGCCACGTCACTTAGAACTTATCGATAGTTCAAAAAAAAAAAGAAACATTGTCATGGCATCGGTTCCCCCCGAGACTCGAATTAACCATTCGTCATATGTCTCACACACGTCCTACTTACGCCACAAGACATACCATGTATGTCGCTATGCCTTAGCCAACACATATCAAGATTATGACTGGTACCTTGATCTCAAATGGAACCATAATCTCACGGGTCGTCGTCACCTCCCTTTCGTATCTCAAGAAATACCCACGGATGTCGCCGCGCTATACATAATGCCCAGGTGATTCCAAATTACGTTGTTGTATTATCCATGCCCCTCACCTCGTAGGTTGCCATCATGACCTTCGTGCGCTAAGACATGCCACGTGTGTCGGTGCGCCATGAACCTATACTCCAAAATTACGTGGTTGTAGGATCGAAACTTTAGGGTCGAGTGAACTGTTTCGTATGAATCTTGTTTACCCGTCGCCATTCGCATCTGGGGAGGTAACCCATACGTAGCACCTCCGTATTTCAGAACTATGGGCAATACCCTGAACTTCGAAATGAACCCTTGGCTGGTGTGTTGTCCATGCTTCCCATTTGTACCTTTAGGTGCGGCATGTGGGTCGTCATAGCGTCCCCTCGTATTTAAGTCATCCCACTGTCCGGACCCCAGGTTCACATTGACCCTCTGATGCACGCTTCACACGAAGTCGCGGCGTCACATTCGCGCTTTAAGTGGCGCCTTATATGTCGCCTCATCACATCTAATGAATCTGTGCGTTATTTTACTAACCGCTTGGCTAGTAGGTCATCACCACACCCCATTGGTACTCTCAGTCGTACCTTGTATATCAACACGTCATTGTACTAAGGTAACCCACGCATCCTTGGTCTTCTCGAGACGCCCCGTCACATCTTCAAAACAGCCAAATCAATATGAGACGTAACAGGTGTGTCACCATATATCGTAACACGTCAGTATTCCAAAACATGTGACACTAGTGCTTCAAACACATATCGGCTTTCGGTGCATATCCCGTATGTCACCGCTTACGCTTTGGTCGCTGGACGGGCCTTGTCAAAACGCGCCCCACATGTCGCCTTGTCATCAGAAATATTTGCAGTCCACGAATATGTCATTAGGCTATCCAATTTTGGATCCGCCTTTGACATACGTTCCGTATGTCATCCCTCGCACCTTACTCACATGTCGAAGACTGAGTCATTTATACCGTCCAGTCAGGGTTAAGCTTATAGCACACACCCACATACGCGGTTCGGTACGTCTGGTTCGCATGTCAAATGTCGAGTCACTCATGTCATTTAAGTTCAAGTCGAATCTGGGGCAAGTTCATATATGTCATCATGTGCATCTTGCTTACACCTCCAATGTCGAGTCATTTGTATCGACAAGTTCAAGTTGAACTTTTGGCCCGTACCTGTCGTATAGAGTGATTCATGTCATCGAGTCCAAGTCATACTCTTAGGCATGTGCCCTATGGGCTGTCTCGAGGATCCCGCTCATCCCTTGACACACTGAGTCATTCATGTCGTGAGGCTCCTATCAAACTCTTGACGTACGCCCTGTAAATTGTCACTCATATCTTGAGTACGCCTCAAACAGCGGTTTGTTTATGTTGTCAAATCCTCGACACGCTCCCCTTACACCCTTGGTATTATTGTCTATGCGCCCCAAACTCTGAATTGCCTTATTTACGAGTCTGAGACATATGCCCTATGTGTCGCTATTTGGGTCTCGCTCGTATCAGTAGTATCGAGTTGTTCATACCGCGGCTAAATCCAACATTTGGCACTTACCTCGAAGGTCTTGGTGTGCGTCCCCATTGCTCCTCGAGTTGTTCATAGTAATAGGTCCTAGTCATCTCAAATATCGGTGATGAACCCTATACGTCGTAAGTATCCACATAAGATCTTTAGGGATTCTCATGAGACATATCATCATCAGGTTTGCGCTATGAAACAAATTGACCTTCGACACGTACCGGGTAAGTCGTCGTTTCCGTCTCGTTGATAGCTCGATCGAATTAGGACACTTCTCATTCTACCAGACGCACCGATGTCCGCAAATTCATCGAGGTATTTGGGGTCTCTAGCTTAAGTTAATCCTTAGACTGCACCATGCGTGTCGGTATCGTGTGTAGCTGACACTTCCAATGTTGTTAGAAGGTACCTCTCGAGTCATCTCTGTGCTTCATCTATACCCAGAGTTCGTCAGATAATACGTGTGTCGTATGCATACCCTATTCGTGTCTCGTACCTAGCATGTTGGATTTCCCCCACGATGGTTGAAATCCCAAAATCAAGCCATCACATCGTTCGTCAGTTGCGTATAAGTCAATCGTGGGGGCACATTAAGTGGGACTCCCATCCTGCCGTTTGGCTACCTCTAAGGCATACAACGTACGTCACCGCATTTCCTAAATGCACCATGTTTCGAACCACTCTGCCCAAGCACTAGTGAGTCGAGTAGGAATTAATAATTGGCACATGCCTCGATGTTGACATATGCATCCTATTCGAACCTCGAGTATCAGGTATTCCGTGTGCATTATCCCGTCAAATAATACCCGTCATTGCAATAGTGGCTTTCCAAGAGAAGCTGACAATTGGCACACATCACGTATGTCACTCGCGTCCTCCTTATGCCTTAACCTGTTTGAGGCACGCCCCGTGTGTTACCACTTTCTGCATAGCCCGCCAAGGTTCCGTTGGTACGTCTACGCATTTGTGTCTTGGGTTTAAACTAACCATCGACCCACACCCCATATGCGGTGGCCTCGTCCCGCTTGCTTCTAGTTTAGGACACACCCTCTATGCCGGCCTGTTTCAGGAAACTTGTGATTCCCAGAAAGACGTTTCCCTGTTATCAGTATCAATACCAAGTAAACTATGGACAAGTGCCCCGCATGTCTCCGTCACGGTCTGTTTGAGTCTCGGACATACTGTGAGCGTCACATCAGTCCATGTAACACCGCGTATCTTCGAAGTACGTCATTACTACTAGGGAGGGAAATCCCTCACCTACACCTCATGCATGATCGCTTAGGTTGTTCTTTTTAGATCGTGAGTCGTATCAATGTACCAAGTATGTCATTCCCACCGCTCATGTCGCTACCCCTCCAATGTATCTACACGTCACGAATATCATCGGGGTACACTCTCATTTACCTAGCGCCCTAGGGAATTTTACTTATCATGAGGGTCGTCTCAATCTCACAAGTGTCAGTCGTGTCAAGCGTCATTCAACATTGTACATCTTATAAAGCATTGCAAGGTAAACTTGTAGGGTTCGTACTAATGTGTGTATAACAGTTGAAATGGTTTCAAGCATCGGCACTTCCAAACAGGTAAGTTAGCACAAACGATCGAAGTACTGCCAACGGCTCTGGTAAATAAAAAGAAAAAAGAAAAAAAGGGTTTAGCTCCAGTCAAGTCGTGTTTATGTTGTGAGAAATAAAGCGCAGATCACGAATCATGCATACATCCATCTATAGGAGGCACAAATAGATAGCTTTAGCATTCGCATCGCACGTGCATTGCATCATCAAAATTCATAATGCCTAAAAAGCTCCACTCATCGATCCTTTCTCTTTCCTTGTTAGAAACCCAACTCATGGCCCAGTCCAACAATTCAAACCATAATCTTGAGAGCCGTGTGCAAGGGGCTTTAGCCAAATACATCTTTTCTAATGAGTTCAAACGTGCTCTTAATGATCCGGAGAATGTTAAGCATAAGGGGGTTGAAAATTCCCAGGAGATGATAGGAGATTTCAATCTCAGAGTAGAAATCGAGCGAGTTCTTCCTGATATCCTTGCTTCAGATGAATTCAAGATAGAGCTGAAAAGGTTGGTCATGGAGGTCCTGAGCGAGTCACTAGTCGCGGAGATCCCGAAAGCTGCTATGGAGAAACCTATGTTCCAGCTCACGTCACAAGTTAATCCACAAACATTCACTCCACCAAGGGTAGTCTCACACCATATTTCACGAACACAACAAGATCCACACCATCGGGGACATGAGATTACCAGGGTTGTTCGCCCTCCATCGCCCACTCAGTATAGGAGAGAGGGAAGGGAATTCTCCACTTTCGCCCAACCCTTGTTTGAAGTGTTGGAGGGTCTACGAATGCATGACATACTTCATCCTCTACCAGCCACGAGAGATCAAACCACTGAGTTAGTCAAACGCAGGGGATACTGCCACTTCCACCAGAAATATGGTCACGAAACAAGCACTTGCATGAGGTTGAAACATGAAATCCAAGATCTCATCGAAGCTGGAAAGATAAGTGATCCAGATCTTTCTCAACAGATGAAGCCTTCGACTTGTTCCTTGAATGGCGAAGTCTACAACGGATCAGGATAATCTAAAGAAGAAGTTCCCGAGATTGAGGACACTTATGAAGTGGGAGAATCTGAAGCTTCTTGAAGTAGCATGAGAGAGAGGAGTGCACTTGTAGTCTTTATCCTTGTCTTTTATTTTATCTTCTATTCCACAAGATGTTATTAACCTCCTTTTGAATTCAATGAAATTTTGTTTCCGCAAATTTATCCTAAACATACATACTTACATTTGATATCTACTCAATTGAGATATTCCCGCTCCTATCATGGCACGGACGTAAGATCTAGAATATACTTATTGCTCAGTACTTAACCACTGAAGAGAGAAAATTAAGAGGGTAAAAAAAAAAAGCAAAATAAATCATGAGAAGCGATTCCCTGACCCATCAAACGAAGGGTTCTCACCGGCTTTTGCCAAGAAGAAGATTGAGCAACAATCAACAAAGTCCAAAAGAGAGAAAAAGAAAAGAAAATATGGAGCAAGCAACAAGCCCTTAGAGCCATACTTGCACTGAGGCACCGACAAAGATTTCTCCCCCCAAAGGGGGACGCAAGTATAGGAGTGCGCCATTCAGAACGAGGCGGGGGCAACTAACCTATCAGCGATAAAGTATTCTGTTCCAGGATCAACGAAAGGGTTTAGACCTGTGATGACTCAATGTTAAACAAAGAAAGAAGAAAAAAAAGGAAAAATGATGCTAAAAAGGCCCAGGGGCAAAGTCAAGTCAATCGGAAGTAAAAGAAAATAAATCAAAAGTTGACGTGATCAGCCAAGAGGCGTCAAGGTGGCAAGAGCGGTTGACATTGTCCAACAAAGGTGTAATCAAATGTACAAGAAAAGCTCACTGTAACGAAGAAAGATCAAATGCGTAGTCAAGTGAAGCCGAAGGCGGCAACAAAGTTCAGAACTTTAATCAATCTCGAGGGAACCGAGGAATCCTTCTCATGAAAATTAAAAAAAAAAGAAAGAAAGAAAATCCCGATAGGTTGAAAATCCGCAAAGGACGGCCTATGCAACAATAAGGGACACCCCAATAAGTGAAAACCCCACGGGGCGCTTGTTTGAAAATTTTGGGGTAAAAGGAAGAGTTAAAATAACTGTGGTAAAAGGGCATGCTTTGGTGACAGCGGTTAATAAACTGAGCAGTAAACGATTCAATGTATCTTTGCCAGGTGCTTTATTTAAGCTAGACGGTTGCATTTCTAATGACAACACCCGCATCAATAGACACCCCATCTCAACTGAAATCACCCCAACACCCATAAACCGATCCAAAATCTATAAAAAATGAAAAATTAAAAAAAAAGACTATTCCTCTCTCTCATGCTCCATGAAGTCTGGTTCCTCTGCTCCTATGTGGTCCTCTCAAGGGTCAAACTTCGACCGAAGCGTCTCTCCTCCATAGCTACTCCCAACGCCAGTATCCCTAGTTTGGCGCACATGAAATCTCGCCTCAAGTTGGCAGGGGCGTACGCTAGCATCAACTTCTAACCTACGCCAAGACGGTAACTTTAATCGGGGGCACGGCCCTACAATCAGATCAACGTCCATCTCACTCTGGAAGCTTCTCTATTAACGAAGGCATCGGGCATGAACTCATCGTCAAATGATTAGCATAGAAATGGCCCGTGGGTATAAACCCCCTCTGCTATCCGGTATCATTCACAATCAAGAAAGAAAGAAAAGGAGAAGAAAAATTGAACAAAAAGGTTGGATTGAAAACCTCAAAAGAGGCGATCCAAGCAAAAGGAGAGGTAGAGAAAATCAGTGAGATATAGAAAAGATGAATTGAAAACCCCTAGGGGCAGTTCATGCAAAAGGAGAGATAGAGAATATCGGAGAGATCCCGTTGAGTTGAAAACCCGAAAAGGGCAGCTCAGGCAAAAATTAGGGAGAAAATGAATACGTCAAACTCTGGTTAAAGGCGAGAGCCCCTGTGACACGAGCTCATCAAGACCAAATCCTCATCCTTACAACCCTTGGTTTCAAATTTAACCTCGCCCTCACCCTCGCACTCCTGGGGGACGGCCCGAACCATCATTTCTCGATCTGAAGCTACGAAAATCCTCCAAGCCTATGAAAAGGGAATCCATCCGAGTATCTCATCCACATGTACATAGTTTGCATTCCCACATGTCCATACATCCATATAAAGCAAAGCACATAGGCCACACGTGCGCACATTCAAACACACGCACGGTCACCTGCATACGCACATATAAGTGTTTACATGCATCCATAGATTAGGCTACATCCACCCATCTCTATGCATCGCCACATACCTTTCCTTGACACAAGCTCATCAAAACCAAATTCCCGTCCTTATAACCCTTGGTTTCAAACTTATCCTCACCCTCGTCCTTGCACACATTGGGGATGGCCCGAAGCATCATTTATCGATCTAAAGCTACCGAAATCCTCCAGCCTATGAAAAGGGAATCCGTTCGACCATCTCATCCACACATACATAGTTTGCATACACACATGTCCATACATCCGCATAAAGCAAAACACATCAGCCTCACTTATGCACATTCAAACACACGCACAGTCACCTACACACACACATAGGTGTTTACATGCATCCATAGACTAGGCTACATTCATCCATCTATATGCATCACTACACACATGCGGTCGATTTAGAGACCAGGGTTGCTTTTGAGCCATTTTGACTCACGGTCGCAGACCGGAGTTGCTTTTGAGCCATCTGACTCGCGGTCGCAGACCGGAGTTGCTTTTGAGCTATTTGACTCACGGTCGCAGATCGGAGTTGCTTTTGAGCCATCTGACTCGCGGTCGCAGACCGGAGTTGCTTTTGAGCCATTTGACTCACGGTCGCAAACCGGAGTTGCTTTTGAGCCATTTGACTCACGGTCGCAGACCGGAGTTGCTTTTGAGCCATCTGACTCACGGTCGCAGACCGGAGTTGCTTTTGAGCCATCTGACTCACGGTCGCAGACCGGAGTTGCTTTTGAGCCATCTGACTCACGGTCGCAGATCGGAGTTGCTTTTGAGCCATCTGACTCACGGTCGCAGACCGGAGTTGCTTTTGAGCCATCGCTTTTGAGCCATCTGACTCGCGGTCGCAGACCGGAGTTGCTTTTGAGCCATCTGACTCGTGGTCGCAGACCGGAGTCGCTTTTGAGCCATCTGACTCACGGTCGCAGAACGGAGTTGCTTTTGAGCCATTTGACTCACGGTCATAGATCGGAGTTGCTTTTGAGCCATCTGACTCATGGTCGCAGGCCGGAGTTGCTTTTGAGCCATATTTACCTAAGATCGTAAATCGGGGTAGCTATTTTGCCATTATCCCCGCAGTCGCAAATCAGGGTAGCTATTTAGCCATTATTCCCGCAATCTTAAAATAGGGTAGCTATTTAGCCATTATCCCCGTAATCACAAACTAGGGTAGCTATTTAGCCATTATCCCCGCAATCTTAAAATAGGGTAGCTGTTTAGCCATTATCCCCGCAATCTTGAAATAGGGTAGCTGTTTAGCCATTATCCCCGCAACCTTGAAATAGGGTAGCTGTTTAGCCATTATCCCCACAATCTTAAAGTAGGGTAGCTATTTAGCCATTATCCCCGCAGTCGTAAATCAGGGTAGCTATTTAGCCATTATCCCCGCAATCTTGAAATAGGGTAGCTGTTTAGCCATTATCCCCGCAATCTTGAAATAGGGTAGCTGTTTAGCCATTATCCCCGCAATCTTAAAGTAGGGTAGCTATTTAGCCATTATCCCCGCAGTCGTAAATCAGGGTAGCTGTTTAGCCATTATCCCCGCAATCTTGAAATAGGGTAGTTGTTTAGCCATTATCCCCGTAGTCGTAAACCAGGGTAGCTGTTTAGCCATTATCCCCGCAGTCGTAAGCCAGGGTAGCTGTTTAGCCATCATCCCCGCAGTCGTAAACCAGGATAGCTGTTTAGCCATCATCCCGGCAGTCGTAAACCAGGGTAGCTGTTTAGCCATTATCCCCGCAGTCGTAAACCAGGGTAGCTGTTTAGCCATCATCCCCGCAATCTTAAAATAGGGTAGCTATTTAGCCATTATCCCCGCAGTCGTAAATCAGGGTAGCTATTTAGCCATTATCCCCGCAATCTTGAAATAGGGTAGCTGTTTAGCCATTATCCCCGCAGTCGTAAACTAGGGTAGCTATTTAGCCATTATCCCCGCAGTCGCGAACTAGGGTGCAGCCCGAAGCAGAGTCTGAAGAAGTCAGAGAGCAACGCCGGAGCGCGCAGCGCAAAGATCAGGTATGTTTCCTCCTACTCGTTACGTGTCTTTTACTTTTATATGTTTTACATTGCATGTGTTACGTTAGCAAAAAACGTTTTCGAAACACACACATCACTGTCAAAATAGAAAAGTAGGGGCAACTGTAGACACCGAGTCGGAGCACCTGTGACGAAAACCTGGAAATAAGACGGTCGAAGCGATTGATTCCAGAAAGTTTTGAAAAATATATAAAGAATAATAAGCGGATGAAAATTAACGGCACGGCGCGGGCGCGCAACGGCATCCCGCACGCGGACGACGATGGTCGAACGCCCGCTCGAAGGCTCGAGACGTGCCCGCGGCGTCCGTCGGACGCACCGCGAGTGGCACGCTCTCGACGTCCGAGCAATGCCTGGGACCGCTGGCGGTGCGCGCCCTCATGGGCCGTTGAGCGCACGTGCCTAGCAGCGTGAGGCGCGCGTTCGGCGGCCGCGACGTGTGAGCGTCTGGCTGCGCGGAACGCGCGCTCGACGGCCACGGAGTGCACGCGTCCGACGGCGCGGGGCACGCCCAGAGAGTTGCCGGACGGGCGTCCAACCACGCCGGGCGAACGCCCAACGCGTCGGGCGGGCGCCCAACCACGCCAGGCGAACGCCCAACGCGTCGGGCGGACGCCCGATGAGGATTGGGCGCTCGCCCAACGCCGTTGGGCGATCGCCCAACGAAAGTTGGGCGATCGCCCAACATTGTTGGGCGGCCGCCCAACAAGGTTGGGCGGTAGCCCGACACTAGGTTGGGCGGCCGCCCAACCACAATGGGCGACGCCCAAATTTTTTTGGGTGTCACCCATTGTTCTGGGATCCGTTTCCCTATATAAGGGCACGGATCCCAAGGTGAAAGGGGGGAGGCTTTTTGGGGAAACACTTTCTCACTCTAAACATTTTTAGAGAGAGAGAGAGTGGATTTTTGTGAGAAAAATATTTTTTTTCTCAAAAATTCCAAATTTCCTAAGTTCAATTTTTGCTAAATTTTTATTAAAATCAGGAGCTCGCGGTTCGTGGAATCAATCGGCTTCGACTGTCAGATACCGAATCAAAGGTATTATCCGAGGACTAGACTCTTTATTTTATTTTATTTAATTTATTTCTCTCCTTCTATTTATTTTTTATGCTATAGTTTTTATTCCTTTAGTCATTTATTTATTTCGTCACGTTTTATTTAGTTAGCGTATTTATTTAATTTTCGTTTCGTGTTAAATAAAATTCGGTTTTGTTTTAAAATAAAAACCTCGTTTTGACATCCCAATACGAACCGTGATCCGATAAAAAGGTAGTTCGGGTGTCGAAAATGTTGTAATTATAAGTTTTTTAATTTAAAAGAAATTTCCAAATAATGTTTTAAAATAAAAACATCGTTTTAGGAACTTCCGTTTTCGATTATGATCCATTTTCGGTAGTTCGGAAGTCCAAAACGATTGAATTAGATTTAATTTAAGGCTTTTGAATAAATCTGGAAAATATTGGAGTGCTGCTGTAATTTGCCAATTCTGTCACTAAAGGCTGTTTACCGACGGATTTTCCGTCGGTAAATCTGCAAAATGTAAAAAATGCCATTTCAGTCCCTTTTTCTTAACTTTTAGACTTTTAATCCTTAGTATATATATATATGATTATGTAATACATGTTTTTCAACTTATTTTAGAACTTTAGTATATATATCTATTTTAGAATATTTGTATATCTCTTTTTATTCTATTTTGTAATATAAGTATAAATATATATATATGTATTTCCCTTTTTTATTAACTTAGGTTATATTTAAATATTAGTTACTTGATATTTTGAGAAATAATGAATAGACATTAGCATATGGTATTTTTGATATTTAAACTATATTAATTATGTATATATATGTATAGTTTTTTTAGAATATTTGGGTTATTTTAGTGATTATTGGGTTAAATTATTTTTAGATAAGTATTACTTTCTTAGTTATAGGATTTACTTATTATTTTCACATTTCAAAGTATAAGATATATTGTGTTTATTATCTTCATATACATATAGTGATTTTTGGTTAAATCTTATTTTCTTATCTTCCTTTTTGATTTAAATGTATACATATATATATATGGTCTAAAACCATTTTCTTTATTCTTTTGGCCCATTCATGGGTCCATGTTTCAAAAGGGCTTCATTTGAGTGTAAATGTTAGTTTATTGTAATTATAATAGTTAAAGAGTCCATTAAAGTAAGTGGGGAAAATAAATCACCAAAAAGAGAGTTTTCAATTGAATTATTTAAACTAATGTTTTTTTTAGATTTGTAATGTAAATAAATGGAGTCATTCTTGTTAATATTTCAAATCGTCTTCAAAATATCAAGTTTTAAAACCCTAATCCGTTCCAAAGGCGGATTAAAGGATCATTGTAATTAAAATTGTTTTCTTTGCGAATATTAGAGTTTTGAACCATTTTCTTAAAGAATTTGTACAAAATAAAATTGACTTGTATGTTTAACCATGTTTTCTCATTAAAAGGTTTTTTTATCTCAAACGTTTTCAAATACTCGAGTCGTTCCAACGGCGATTCGGGTAAACTTCATCAAACGGAGTTTTAAAACGCACCTGAATCGTTCCAACGGCGATTAAGGTGCGAACCATGTAAATAAATCCGTTTTTGGGAAATAAGTTAGTGTAGAATAAACACACGATATAATATTTAATACGGTTGTAAATAAATCACTTCTTTCTTCCCCCTCTCTGTGTATGTATAAACATAAATGGGTGATTCTTTACTGATGTGGCTTTTCAATATCATATGCTCAAAACGGTTTCTAAAAAGAGAAAGAAAAGGGTTTCAAATGAATTTTAAACTTAAAGAAGTATACGATTAGTCCGTTATCGCCTAACATGCTGAGTAGGAGGCCGGTGGTTCATAACCGGGCGATGTCGGGGTGCCTAGTAGCCTTTCTCCGGAAAGGAGCTAGCCTTCTCGGCTCGTACCTAAGTTTCCCGAACCCACACCGGTCTCCCGCAAGGGATCGGTGTTCATTTTCCCATTCGTGGGTGGCGACTCTTCCATATCTCCGAGCTCCGGTCCTGCCGAGCAGCTTGATTCCACGATTGGTTGCTTTCGGCGCCAATCACCGCTTACGTCGCCATGAGGTTGTCCACCCCCCGGTCCGCCCGGGAGATTAGGCCGCGGCACCTCGTGTAACAATAGGCTTTCTTCAAGCAGGTAGTCAAATATTGGGGAATCCCAAAGAGTATTGTCAATGATAGAGATGGTCGATTTGTAGGAAGTTTTTGGGCTGAATTATTTCGACTCTTGGGGTCGAGCCTCGACATGTCCACTAGTTATCATCCTCAGACTAATGGTCAAACATAGCAATTTAACAGCATGCTGGAAGAGTACCTTCGCCACTTTGTCAATGCCAGTCAACGAAACTAGCCTTCATTGTTGGATGTGGCGCAATTATGCTTTAATAGCCAGAAAAGTTCTGCTACTAATAAATCACCGTTTGAAATTATTACAGGTCAACATTCGTTGGTGCCTCATTCATTTGACATTCCATATACATGCAAGAATCCAAAATCATACTTATTCACAAAGGAGTGGAAACAGACAAGGAGATTGCTAAGGTGCATTTGACGAAAGCATCAAAGAGGATGAAGAAATGGGTGGATACAAACCGACGTCCACAAGAGTTCTAAGTGGGAGATATGGTCCTGCTCAAACTTCGACCTGAACAACTTCGCTGCCTACGTAATAGAGATACAAAACTTGTCAAGAAGTACGAGGGACCTCTCCCGGTCCTAGCTAAAGTGGGACTCGTAGCCTACAAACTGGATCTCCCACAGTGGATGTCATTCCACCTAGTGTTCCATGTTAGCAACTTGAAACAGTACCATTCAGATATAGTAGGTGATCAGTGCAACAAATCAAAGTGCCCTCCAATCACAAAGAAAGCACCTGCCATCAAAGAAGTGGAAGAGATCCTTGCAGAACGCACATCAACAACATCAAATCGACGCCCTCACATAGAGTACCTTGTCAAGTGGAGATCTCAAGGAATAGAAGAGACAAGTTGGGAGAAAGCCGCCGACCTACAAACCTTCCAGCACAAGATTGAAGACTTCATCAAAACCCGCTCGATAGGGACGTCGAACCTCTGAGTGGGGGAGAGTGTAAGGGGGGATTATCTTTGTAATCACACTATGTAAGGGGAGAGAGTGACTCTAGTATACCCTATGGAACATTATAATGGCCATTGGCCATAGACCTCGAGTTGGTATAAGAAACACTATATGTTGTCGACATCCTACCATCTCTAGTAGTTGCCCCCTACTACTAGGGGATGGGACCTATGATGTAACACTGCTACTTATATATTAATAACATCATCCGCGTATTATTCCTTCTTGTGTGTCCTACATGTTATCTATGCGTGTGTATGAATATGATGGGTGCCTATATGTTGGTATTGTATGTATGCTACTATATTCCCTATATGGGTTCCTACCTAACCCTTGCATGTGATTCTTGCAGTTAGAGTGATATAATTTTTTTAGCTGGCTTACTTCGAGGAGGATAGGTAAGCGCCACACGGACCCTGACGACTGGCCCCATGACAATTAGCACCGATTTATGTCACCTCTGGTTCATCAGATAATTTTTTTTTTTGAATCCATAAGATAATATTTTTAAAGATGAAATATCATAGTGATTACTGTGATATGAATATTTTGAAATATATAATTATTTTGTTAATTTTTGGTACATCCTTTAGCAACACTATGAGGGTTAATTAAAAAAAATACAACTTTGACATCATTGTTAGGACAAACAATTGGCTTCTACCCACTTGTTGATATATATAACTGTAAACGAGCCGAGCCGAGCTTCGACCTTGGTTCGAGCTCAATTTTCTGTTCGAGATTAGCTCGTTTAGCAGCTCGATTGTTCACGAGCTGCTCACGAGCAGAGCTCGTTTATCGAGCTCACGAGCTTACTCACGAACAACTCGTTTTATTTATTCGTGAGCAGCTCATTCATTGTGTTCACGAGCTTTGCTCATGAGCAGCTCGTTTGTTTTTCTATGAAAAACTAATTTCTTGTGTTCGCGAGCTTTGCTCACGAACAACTCGTTTGTTTTTCTATGAAAAGCTAATTTCTTATGCTTGTGAGTTTTGATCACAAGCAACTCATTTGTTTTGCTCACGAACGAGCTCGTTTATGGTGTTCACAAACAAAATAATATCAAATTCGGTACATCAAATAATTATAATTGGGTATACTTGTAGTATAAATTTATATACATTACTAAACTTTGTATTTTTTTAAATATATAAATATTATAATTAAGTTAGCCACGAACTTGTTCACGAGCCTCTAACCGAGCTTGCTTGCGAGCTTTCGAGCCGATTTTTGGTCTGCTCAAACTCGGCTTATTTACAAACCGAGCCTGAAAATCATGCTCACGAGCGGTTCATTAAAAGATCGAGCCGAACTGAGCCGAGCTTTTATCGAGCTCGGCTCATTTACAACCCTATTGATATAGTTAACATCAATAACGTCGCTTGAAACCACTTCTCTCATAATGGATTCCAGTGGTTGGGGGTGCAACGGACCTCGTGCACCCTCCGTCACTTGATGGGATTTTGGATGATTAGCACTGACTTATATCACTCTGGTTCATCAGATAATATTTTTAAAAATGGATTACTTTGCTATGAATATGTTGAAATATATAATTATATTGTTAATTTTTGGTATATCCTTTAGCAACACTATGAGAGTTAGTTTCAAAAAAAATTACTAACAACTTTGACGGGTAAATTACACCCATGGTAACTGAACTTTACTCATTTTAACATTATGGCCACTGAATTTCATTTCTTCCTGGTATGGTCACTGAACTTTACACTTTTTAACACCGGTGGCCACTTAACATCTCAAAACGACCGTTGACGGCTAAAAATAAAAAATCCAAAGAGTTAATGATATTCTAAGAAACTTTAATTCTTGAAAATTTTCGTTTTGAGATCATTTTGGTGTTGTTTGGTTAGGAGAGAGAAAGTGAATTTTTAGAGAGAGAAAGCTCCAAAAAATGTGATTTTCGAAAATAAAAAATGTGATTTCATGGTAAATATCGTTATGAACAACTTTAATTCTTGAATATTTTCATTTTGAGGTCGTTAACGATCGTTAACGGTCATTTTGAGAAGTTAATTAAAATTGAGTGGCCACCGGTGTTAAAAAATGTAAAGTTCAGTGGCTATACCAGGAAAAAATAAAATTCAGTGAGCATAATGTGAAAATGGCTAAAGTTCAGTGGCCATGGGTGTAATTTACCCCAACTTTGACATCATAGGACAAGCAATGACTTCTAACAACTACCATTAACTAATATATATGCCCCATATATAAATTTTTTAGCAAACAACTGTAATTTTATTAAAACCAATTTTAATTTATCTTGAACCTAAAACCGACATACACTGATTAATACTAATGAAACCTATAATGTGTTTCGCTCTGATACCACTAAGAGTGCGTTTGGTACGCTGTAATGCAATGTAATCAATATTGTAATGTAATCAATGTTGTAATGTAATGGAATGGAATAACCATTACATTACCATGTTTGGTTAGTAAAATTTTACAATTGATGTAATGTAATTACCATTACATTATCATTAGGGGTGTGCATCGGTGCAAAACCGAACCGAGCCGAAAAAACTGAATACCAAAATGATCAAAATAATTCATACCGACACCGAACCGAGTAATAGGTAAAACCGAATTAAAACCGAATCGAAATATGCGGTTCGGTTCGGTTTAAACCGAACAAACCGAATTAAGTTAAAAATAACAAATAACAAATAAAAATCACTATATAAATGTAAAATATGTGTAATTCGGTGCGGTTCGTTTTTTTACATTTTCTGTCAAACCTAAACGAACCGAATCGAATACCGAAATAAACTTAAAATTAAAATCGATGTCGAACCGAATTGTTAAAAAAACCGAACCGAAAAACTGAATTCACTCAGTTCGGTATGCGGTTTAAACCGAACCGATGCACACCCCTAATTATCATGTTTGTTTTGCTATGTATAATCATAAATTTCTATTTACTCTTATAAATATATATAACAATAGTAATAATAAAAAATTAATAATAATGTGATGTAAAAAATGGAGGAAATGAAAATGTTAGATTGAAGGAATTAGGAATACATATTGGAATGTAATGGGAATTCCTATTGATTTTTTTAGTAATCCTCATTACAAAACTTATTGAAGAAAATTAAAGTCATGGAATTCTCATTACATTCCAATAAAACTATAGAGTGCATCCAAACATAGTAATGAGTTTTTGATGTAATGGGCATTCCATTACGTCTTACCAAACGTACCCTAAAGAAATTTCTGGTGTCCTCTGATTCACATGCATTGGTTTTTATAATATGTATACGATATTAATAAAACCCTTAATTTAATTCATTTATATCCTGTATTATAATATGATTAGAATATCCGAAATTAATTATCTAGACTTTTTTATTAGTTTTCTTTAATCAATAGTTTTTTAAAACTGGATAATAAAAAAAGAAAATGCAGGATTCGTATGGATTGCCATTCAACAACATGTGCTACAATTAATTTATAACATAAAACAAGATGGCTCCACTCCAAAAGTTTCAATTGTACTACTAACATCTCAAAGTATATAATTTAAAATTTATTGAAAAGTCAACTAATAAAAAAAATGCTTATAAAAATACATAATTATTTAATTTAGATTCACGTATTAAAAACGGATACAATAAAAAAAATCTCAAACTGCTCACTCTTCAATTTTCATCCATTCTTCATTAATTCTTCATCAATTTCATCAATTAATCTTCCAATTTTGGAAACTTTTAATTGCAATCTTCTATTTAAAGAGGAAAAAGGAAGTCTGTCTTCCTTTTCCTCACTGCACCGTTCTGTTGTTTTATATTTCTTCTTGTTTGTTCAATAAATTATAGTTGAGTTGCACATATTTCACCAAAATTCTTATTCTGCTTGAATTACATCTGTTATTTGTTATCTTTTCATTGGTAACTTTTTCTGTTTTAGTAAGGGTAGAAATGGAAGATCTTAGACGTAGATCACTACATCTTATTGCAAAAGAAATGACTTAGATCCGAAGATTCAGAAGAGCTTAATGCTGAATATGATGAGGGCATCTTGCACTCATACACGGGGCGTAAGATAGAATACGCGGAGCGTGAATCCGGAGCCGAGAGAAAGGAAGAAAACCACGCGGGAAGGGGGTCATTAGGGCATTCCACGGGGAGCGTGTTGTTCAGTGCGCGGGACGTGGATCGAACCTTCAAAGAGAACTAGTTCCAAGAGGTCAACTACGCAGGGCGTAACACCAGAGACGCCACGCGTAAACCCCATCAACAAGGCGCACCAGGATCAGGAGCTGCACCACATGGGGCGTAGGGCGTGTCCCGTCTGTAGGATATTTCTTCACCAAGTTCTTCATACTATGGACCACTCCTTAATTACACCTTTGCCACTCCCTAATTACAACTCTACCACTCCTTATTTACAAACATGTCATCCTTTTACCATTAACCCAATTTACCCTTTATCTTCATATTATAATTAGTTATTTAATTTACCTTTTTATAATTTGGCAATTAGGTTTTTGAGATGATATAAATTCATCTCTTTCTTTTTGTAATGTTTAACTTTTTATCAATCAAATTATCAACTTTTTTGTGAAGCTTTGTTAAGGTTCTACCTTCAACAATGAGATTTTATTATTCCCATGGATTTAGTCCATGAAATTGGGATTCACTCCTTCTAGTTTAGCTAGAAAATAACATATTTGCTAGTTTATGATTAAAACTAACATGTCACGAAACCGGTCTGTATCAGAAGATATGATTACATGTGTTTTTTTTTTTTTTTGTAAATTTGGTGTTTGAGAAAGTATATATTTCATATATTGTTTATTTTATCTGTACCTTTTAATAATTTATTTTGTTTTTTTGTAGTCTTTTTTAATCTTTATAGATTTTACCGTAGTCAAGGCATACCTTACTTATATAAGGTTTTATTCCTTAGTTTTCTTATTATACTTAATGTTTTCTTATCTATAAAATGATGTATGCATTTTTATAATAAAAAACGGATACAACAATTTCACTATGTTTTGTCCTATATTGCTCAAAATGATGTGTATGTCGAACAAAACACACAAAAATCATTAATGCAAGAGATTAATTATCTAGACTTTTCATTAGTTAAGATTTAATAATCAATAGTTTTTTTTATTTTATTTAGAGCATTCTAATTACTTTAATTGAGTTTGTATATTAAATAGTCTCTTCATAATCATTGGCTTAATTTCATTTTCTTAAAAAAAGAGAATTCTCGGACTTGCCGCGATATCTCGATCATTGTAAATATTCAATCCCAATCTTAGTTAGAACTAAGCATAAAATAATTAATCCAAAATGTTTCTTCTGATTTAACCTGAGTTCAAGAAAATAAAATAAATAATAAGGCGACTCCAGATGTTATCTCGAGTTTACAAATAAATCCTACTAATTAAATGACAATCGATAAACCATTTGGACTTATGTGAATATATCATAAAATATTGTTTTTATTAAAATTCACATTTTTGTTTAACGTATATATGATACATGTAAAACAAAATTGAGTTTTAATTCTATGAGTACGATTACGTGTGTGTTATACACGTAGTTCTAAATTAAAATAAATTAATTCGAAATGTTATTTCGAATCAATAAAAAAATAGCCAAATTAATTCGAATCGATGTGAAAACGTCATTCAGATGCACATCCAAGTTAATTCTACATGATGTGAAAACGTCATTAGAATTCAATAATAAACTTAAAATACCTTTTACTAAAATCCATTATTCTATTTATCGTATATGTGATATACGTAAAATAAAATATGATTTATTTTATAAATACGATTGCGTGTATGTTATACACGTAACTCCCAAATTAAATTCTAAGCCAAATAACACTAAAGCACACGAGTACCTAGTTTATATCGATAATTTAAAGCAAAACAACTAGCAAACACATAATATCACAATAGTACCGATTCGTCGGGCAAGGTAGGGTGAGATCACATCTCTTCCCTACACGTAACCCGAAAAATGAACTTCGATCTCTCCGACGACCATCCTTATCAAAACCAAACTACATAGTGTCAATCCAAACAGATAGACGTCCAATCACATCCGCACATGTATTTTCAAGTGTTGATTAGTGGCGACTCGAAATCTTAAATACGCAAAGCGGATCGAGCCGGTCATGCGTCCCGACCTAAAAACCAAAAGCCAGGGTGTGACACATGTGACTAGATCGATCCGTCTGAGAAAACTACATGGTGGTTGTTCATAAGTTTTCTTCAGTAGGTCTCTAATTGTTTTCAGACCAGATTTCATTATAACATCATTGTTGAATCCCGTTCATTTTAACGTACACCTAACAACTCTAAAATAAAAGTGTTGTATTTTGCCAAGTCTAGAAAGATGAAGCAAGGTAAATTTTGCCAAGTTTTAAAGTGTTGTATTTTTTGTGTTTTTAAACCTTATTCTGATTGGAAACAGTCCAACTGTCAAAATCGACAGCCTTTCTAAGGGTCCCACCATCTTTTGGCTAAATTCTTTCCCTTAGAGCCTCAAAATCGTGACTTACTGATTTTCATGGACTTTTTGTATTTTTTCTTATTTCTTTCATTTTCCTTTCTGATTTTCATGTACTATATCAACTATGTTTTTGATATATTAATCAGCTATTTATTGAATTAGAAATTGATTTTGTTTTTCCAAACTTTTATTGAATTTTGAAGGTTAATTAACAGGTATTCATATGTCGAATCAACATTTTTTAACGTGTTCTTATTATTCCTATATCACTGGTTTTTCTAGAATCAAAAGATTTATAGAACTCCAGCTTTCTAGCATTCAACCCAATCAACAAACTGCTAGCAAAATCGATCAATTACTATGTATCAATTTGTTTGTAATTCTCAATTATTTTTTCGTTTAAATTATTGTAATCAAACCATTTATAATCAATAAAATAAAACAAGTTCAATATTTATGAGCTGATTAATCTTAACCACATATACATTCACACAAGATTATTAGAGAATTGTGAATTTGAACCCGATGTACAAAATAACACCATTTTAATTTTAATATTTATTAAACCAATGCAATTTGATGCCTCAACATTTGTAAATTGGCATCAGTTTAGTCTCAACTTTCATTACTCAGAGCTCAATGGTGGCATTTCTAAAAGAGTGATGCTAAGATGATGTTATTCTATATGTTGGGGATAATATGACACTTCTCCAAACACATTGAGCCTATTTTCATATATTATTTCTTTATATACTTATTTTTAATTTACCTTGAAATTATTAAATTAATTCAGAAAAAGACAATTTTAATCTTCTAATAAAAATTACTTTTCATTTCGTGTTTCAGTTTCACATGATTAACGGGTAAATTACATACGTTGTGTACAATCTTTGCTCTATTTCACACTTTGGTGTACAACTTTTAATTTTGTACACAAAAGTGTACAATCTTTTGGTGACCTCTCATTAAAGTATACAGCCGGTAATTGTGACCGGTCAACCCAAAGTCAACGCGCCACATCATCATTTTTAATTTTACCAATTTTAAAAAGTGGGACCCACTTCTTATACAATCATAAAATATCATTATCCATTGTGTAAATTACTAAAATGCCATTGTCCTTTCATTTTTTTTCCATTTTTCTTCAATTTCTTTCTCTCTCAATCAGGGGCGGAGCCAGAGGGGGCGGGGAGGGTCGGCCGACCCTCCGACCCCGCCGGAAAACCCCAGGAGTGGGGTTTTCCACCCTGGCTCCGCCAGGAGCCGCCATGGCTGCTGACCCTCCAGCCATGGCGGCTGCTGAAGAAGATGTAATATCTTCTTCAGCGATACAGAGACGACAGACGGGAAGGGCAATTTCGCCCTTCCCATCTGTTTAATTTTTTTAAGTCTAAAGGACCGAAACGAC
Source organism: Euphorbia lathyris (assembly GCF_963576675.1). Taxonomy (NCBI): domain Eukaryota; kingdom Viridiplantae; phylum Streptophyta; class Magnoliopsida; order Malpighiales; family Euphorbiaceae; genus Euphorbia; species Euphorbia lathyris. The sequence continues at coordinate 92,797,469 of NC_088913.1, forward strand.
GTCGTTTTAGGTCTTTAGGTTTAAAAAAATTAAACAGATGGAAAGGGCGAAATTGCCCTTCCCATCTGTTGGGAAAATAAGTAAACAAGCTTACCTCCTGCCCTGCCTTGCTCTCCGTTCCGTCTGCTTCTCCTTTTCTTCTTTCTTTTATTTGTTCGAACCACTGAGAAAGAAAAGAAGTGTTTGATCAACATTTGGAAAAATATCCAAATCACCCCATACATTTTATTAAACTTCAATTGTCCATTTATTCTTTTCTCAATCAACCAATTTCTAAGTAATTTTCTTAATTCTCATTTTGTATTTTGTTTCTTCTAGGTTTAGAGTTTTATAATTTCTAAATTAGGGTTTATTATTAGGGAATTATTAATATGTTGTTTACTTAAATATTCTTTAATAATTACAATTGATTTAGGATTTAATTTAGGATTTCTAATTTAGGGTTTATTATTGGATTTCAAATTTAGGGATTTTTAATTTAGGGTTTAATTTAGGAAATCTAATTTAGGGATTTCTAACTTAGAGTTTATTATTGGATTTCTAACTTAGGAATTTAATTTAGGAAATCTATTTTAGGGATTTCTAAAATAGGGTTTATTATTGGATTTCTAATTTAGGGGTTTCTAATTTTGGGATTTCTATGTATGTTGGGGGTTAATTTCGTTTATTTGTTTTTATTTTATTTAGGAACGATATGCGTAGATTTTTTTAAACGGTTGACAAAGGTCAAAATATTGAGTCTTCATCAAATAATGGGAAGAGACAGTGTGTGGAAATATCAGATGATGGTATTATTTGTTTATTATATTGTTCATTTTATTTTGATGAATACGTTGAATTAGCATTTAAATTTTTTTTTTTTTGTCCACGGTCTAGCCCCTCCGACCTATAGGTCCTGGCTCCGCCCCTGCTCTCAATCCTTCCCTTTCTCTCTCTAATCCACAAGATAAAGTTATGCATTACCTCCTCAAGCAGAGCTAGATATCTAGATTCATATAGATACAAGACTTTACTCTCTGATGGAACCATAACCTGTTTGAACAACATAATCAGGATAAATAATATCTTCTGACCTTAATTTTGGGGAAGAATGAAAGCAAACTAGTACAAAAAAAACAGAAAGGAAAAGCAAAAATAATGAGGCTGATAAAAAAGAAAAGAAAATGAGAAGCAGACCTCGCCCATATTGAAAGGAAGAAGCGGGAGCTCGAGAAAGGAAGCATTTAGAGAAGAATATAGGCATGATAGTAGTAGTACCAAAATTAAGTTATGAAAAAGAGAAGTGGGATACAAATTTGGTACAGAATTTAGGGCTGCAGATATGGATTCTGCTGGTAGCAATAACATCAGTTGAGAGAGCAGTTAAATGTGGATCATAGTAATGGGGTTCCTGGTCATATTTTAATTTATTGCTTCATGCTCTCATCTGGCGCAACGGTAAAACGTTGTTGCCGTGTGACCAGAGGTCACGGGTTCGAGTCTTAGGAGCGGCCTTGGCAAGAGGAAGGCTTGCCCCCAATACACCCTTGTGGTGGGACCCCTCCCCGGACCCTCGCTCAGCGGGGACGCGTAATGCGACCGGGCCGCCCTTTTTTTTTTTTTTTTTAATGCTCTCATCTCATATGTATATCCCCTCCTTCCTTAGTATGTGGATAAAATTAAGCTGGCGGGAACTTTACTTTCTTTAGACGAAGACGAATTGGGTTCTTCTGCTAGGATTTGGGTTTCTTTTTTTTTAATTGAAATAGATTTATTAGAGAGATAAGTTGGTCTAAGATATCGGTGCAGGAATTTCGTGTAGCAAAATTGATGAGAGATAAGCATACTGATGAACCTTTTGAGTTAATTTTCTGATTAATTAATGAAGTTCTAGAAATTTAGCGGCCATTGTTCATATTTATGAATTGCTTCATAGAGATAGAGAAGAGATTGCAGTGAAATCTTTTCTATTTTGGGTTGTTTCTAATTTGAGTTGATTATGAAGAGAGCAGTTAGAGTGAGAAAGTAAAAAAAAATGAATGGAGGAGGAAGATGGAGAGATAAAAGGAGTATGATCCTGTTAAAAGTAAAGGACTTAGAGAGAGAAAGATAAAGAAATCACTTAGAGAGAGAAAGAAAAAGATAGAGAGAAAGAAGTTCCCGAAAAAATGAAGGAATGAAATGGATAATGGCCAATTTAGTAATTTACATAAGAATAATGGTATTTTAGTGATTATATAAGGAGTGGGTCCCACTTTTGTAAATTGGTAGAATAAAAAATGATGATGTGGCGTGTTGACTTTGGGTTGACCGGTCATAATTACCGGCTGTACACTTTAGTGGGAGGTCACCAAAAGGTTGTACACTTTTGTGTGCAAAATTGAAGTTTGTACACCAAATTGTGAAATAGAGCAAAGGTTGTACACCACGTATGTAATTTACACCATGATTCACATATGAAATATGGTTAACTTGATCATAAGATAATCATTTAACTTGCTTTTAAATTAAGTATACATTAATTTATTGTTCTTCCGATTGCGTTAATCCATATAGGAACTCGACCAATTAAAGGTACTTTATTTTCTTGGATTAATATAAAAGCTATTACTGTGAGCTTAATTTTTTACCGCTCTCGAATTCTGACAACCTTATTACTTTGTGAAATTTCAACACATGATAGTCCATTATAATTAAGTTTTAAAAATGCATTCTACTTTTTCGGCCTGCCAAAAGTACTGTAAATTATAGGAAAAGAAGACCAATGACTGGTTAGTCAAATTAATAAAAAAAAGGCAACTTTATTAAATAGCAGAGTCCGAGCATAGAACTGGACTCAAAAAACCAGGCACAGTAAAAGAAATAAAAGGATTAGCAACTGAATAAGAGTGATGAGCCAAAATATGGACCATCTTATTCGCTAATCTCGAACTAAAAATCAAACTGAAACCACGATTATTCTTGAGTAGTTGTCGAATGTCCTATATAACACATCCGAATTCTGATAAATCTCGTTTGTTTGACTGAACCGCATCCACCACGCCTTTGGTGTCTACCTCGAAGCTGACCCTAGTGAAACTACATACGTTTACCCATTCCATGCTCTTCTTCAATGCTAGAGCTTCTTCTAATTTAGCAGGTACTGCTTCCTCTAACGTCCCGGTCCTGCATCCTCGGAAGAGTCGGGTAAAATCGCGTATCACAGCTCCTGCACCGATCAGGCGTTTGTCTGCAGCATCGACGATACATTTGGGACGTCATGTCGGAGGCAACAACCATCTAGTACTCTCGTTTCGGCCAGCCCTGCTCTTTTCTCCTCCTGAGCCCCTGCTACTATGCCCCTCTAGCCAATCGGTCATGAATTTAAACGAAGCCACCATCATGTCACTCGAGGGCAGGCAATTAATGTGTAATGTTTGCCACATGTTTGATAATTTTACAAGATTGGCCAATAGTTACGATAATCAAAACATTATTACATATCTATATTCATCAAATTCCCACACTTGGAGAATGTTTTGTGCTCGAAACAATTTTTTTTTCATTAAGTAAAATAATTTAAAGGGAAAATTACAAAATTGGGTAAAAGAGGAGATATATTTATATATTTAACCCATTTACTCAACATACTACATATCTAGACTTTTTTTGTGTGACTTTCCCATAATACCCTCAATATTTACGCGCGGTTGTCTCCCTCCCATCTGACTTCGCAGATTCTAGCATATGCGAAGCATGCGAAACTAATGTTTGGTTTAGTTAATGATTTTAATTAGCATATGCGGAGTCTGGTTGTGTTTTTAACAAAATTCGTTGAGTGGTATATAAAAAAAATGCCAAACAACAACGGATTCTAAAATTAAAATCATAACATTATCAAAATTTACAACAAGATTGCCACAATAAGCTCCTATCAAATCACTTCATAATACATAGGCTTCTATTCACCACCGATGGATGTATGTGTCTCACGGTACAAGCTCTTATTCACTAACATTAAAATCATAACATTATCAAAATTTACAACAAGATTGCCACAAATAAACTCCTAACTAACCACTTTAAAGTGGATGTAACAAATCTTGATGGGAATTTATCCATGTATTGGAAGTCCAGACCTTTTAGGATGAGAAATGGAAGTCCAGACTTTTTGGGGTGGATGTGTCACACGGTACAAAAGGAAAGTCATCCCATCTGCATCCAAGGACATCGCCTTCTTGCGGGATGTTATGTATTCGCTAAGTATGCGAAAATAAATATGCAAGGAAGAGGGGGATTTTACTTAGCGAAACAATGATTTCGCGACTTCTGCGAGGAGAAATGTGACACTCTGGCTTCACAAAACGATTATTACACGGAGTCTGCAGGAGAAATTTATCGGATTACCTCGCAAACTTCGCCTAATCATCATTTCGTGAAGTGAAAACGATAAATTTCTCCCCGCAGACTTTGCGAAAACGGCATATCCTAGGTGAATTTATGGGCAAACACAGAGAAAACAGTATATACTTACATTTTTCGATGAAAATGACGTAAAATCATCATTTCTTCGACGAAAATAACGTAGAATCACCATTTCTTCGATGGTCACAAGAAGACAGAAACCAAGAAACGAGCAGGAAATGGAAGATGAAGAATCATGGCTTCATTTTCTAGGATTAGGAAGATGAAAAATCAAGAGAGGAAGAAGAGAAATACATGGTGATTTGGAGAAATGGTGCAGATTTCGTGCAATTTAAAGGAACATAGGAAGATCAAAAGTCTAGGAATCATTAATGGAAGAGCTGCCAACCGTTTCGCGTAACCAATAAGAAGGGGGAAGAGGAAATGTTATGGCTATTATGGAAAAGTCACACAAAAACAATCTAGATATATAGTAGGTTGAGTAAATGAGTTAAATATGTAAATGAGTTTCTCATTTTGTCCAATTTTGTAATTTTTCCTATTTTAAATCGGCTTAATAAATTTTTAGCCCCACATAATTTTTTAAAAAGATCTACAGTTCTATTATACTTAAAAAAATTATATTTACCAATTGAACTTGTTTAAAGTGGCCAACTAACTTTTTTAAATGTATCTATTAAATTCATGAACTTTCTTAAAGTTATTTCTTAGCCCTTCAAATTTGTTTAACTGAACATATTTCAATTTTTGTAAAATTTCTCCTTACTCTGCCATATGGATTTTAGGAGTTAATTAATATGTTACTTTAAATAAGTTAAGGAGATAAATTGTTTAAAAAGTATATAGGGACAATTAATTTTTTTAGACAAGTATAGAGGACTAGAAATGTATTAAGCCTTTTTAAATGTAATATTTTAAGTTTAGTTTAAAATTAGTTATAAATAATTTTATTATTTATAGAAAAATTAAATATTAAATTTATGTAATCTTGCAATGGAATGTCAAACCTCACTTCTTTTATATATATATAATGCAAAAATCCCTCTAACTTTTTGGGTCTGGAGCAATTTTACTCTAACGTTTAAAATGGTGTAATTTTACCCTTAACATTGGAAGGTAAGAGTAATTTTACGCATAACGTTGATAAATTGGATCACTTTGAGAAATAATTCATCAAACTGTGTTCTCAGTCATGAATCTTATCATCTACACTTCACACATGCATCATTTTATAGTAATAAATCACAAACATATGTTATTATTTGATTTTGATTGTCAAGATCAGCATATGATTTGAATTGTAATTAATAATATATTCGTTTTATTATTTCACATTTATTATTTTTAAAATAATACTGAATTTAGATGTGAAAAAAGTATAAAGATTACCTAGGGCCTCCAAAATGCTGGAGACGGCTCTGATCAGGATCGCCCTGTTTATGCATCCTTCATTTTTCTAAAAGAGGAAGAAACATCCTTATCTTTTCCATTTTTTATTGATTAGGTTTGAATTTTTCAATTTCAATAAATTGAAAAATCATCTACTTATAACTATATCATTAATCATCTACTTATAACTATATCATTAATTAAGGTTTTTTCTAGTGAAATTAATATTAAATTCAATAATCATTTCTAATTAATCTGTGATATATTTTCTATATTATAAGCAAGGCAGTCAAGTTAGACCTTGTTTGATAAACCACTTAATTATTTAAAGGGAAAAGTACAAAAATAAACCTTGTGGTTACACTCATTTTCGAACAACACCCATGTGGTTTAAAAGTTTGCAAAGTGGTACTATGTACTTCATTCCGTTAGCAAACACATATCAAATTGACTAACAGTGTTAAAAGTCAAAGGGAAAAGAGTTAATTTGGTCCTTATATTTATTTATTTTTATAAATTGACCCCCTTATTATCTAATTATCACAAACAAACCCAAAAATAAAAAATAAAAATCAAATATACCATCTTCTCCATCTTTCTTTAATTTTTTTTCTTTCTCTCCCCTCTCTCTTAATTTCTCTCTCTAAAATTCTATGTGTTGATCAATATTTAGAGATTATTGATATGTTCTTCCATGCTGCTATATCATTTACAGCTGCTGCTGACATTGCAATCCGACCAACATCAGTAGTTCGGCCAAAATACGAGCCAAGACAGGGAAAGCAGTAATAGAAAGTGCGACCCCCATGAATACCAGAAACGGAGCTTCCTTTACACCTTGAGAGATAGTGTTCCGAAGAACATATGATACTCCAATTCCTATTGCAAAGGGCAAGGTGATTCCCATGAAAGCTATGCCTAAAGCCTTTCTTCCTGTACGACGAAGGGACTTTAGATCTAATTCGAGGCCTACCAGGAAGAGGAAGGACAGGAGACCAAGATTGGCTAAAGTATCCAAAACTGTGAGGCTTTTGGTAGGGAAGATCATATTCAAATATGTTATGTTCCTTATTCAACAGGAGGTCATTTTCTTTTAACTCCGAAGATGTATATGTATTTTATTCATTATTCAAGGGAAATTGAAATATGTGTGACATCCTAAGAATCCTAAAGCTAAAATTAATCAATTTTAATAAGATTAAGAAAAGAAGCTTGAATTCCATTATTTTCCAATCTCAATCTCATGCTACGAAAAGCAAAGGAAGTGCAGTGCATCATCTACAGCATTAATAGCAACTACTTGGTTCATGTATGTAGGTAGGGAAAAGGGCCATGACAAGAACATGATATAAGATTTTTCAGTAAAAAACCGTTGTTGTTGTTAGTTTGTATTCAAGGTTAATTAAAATTGAGGCATTATCAGATTGATTAAAGAGATGGAAAGGGAGAGGAAGAACATACAATAATCTCAGCGGTTATTGATAAAATTCAAGGTTAATTAAAATTGAGGCATTATCAGATTGATTAAAGAGATTATTGATCAACGCATTGAATTTTAGAGGGAGAAATTAAGAGAGATGAGAGAAAGAAGAAGAAAAAAATAAGAAATTAAAAAGAGATGGAGAAGATGGTATATTTGATTTTTATTTTTTATTTTGGGGTTTGTTTGTGATAATTAGATAATAAGGGGGTCAATTTATAAAAATAAATAAATATAAGGACCAAATTAACTCTTTTCCCTTTGACTTTTAACACCGTTAGTCAATTTGGTATGTGTTTGCTAACGGAATGAAGTACATGGTACCACTTTGCAAACTTTTAAACCACACGGGTGTTGTTCGAAAATGAGTGTAACCACAAGGTTTATTTTTATACTTTTCCCTTATTTAAATTAAAACGTTAAGCACTTATTTAATTTAAGTGTGTTTGATAACGGTTGTTCTTCCACCACTTAAATTAGCTAATTAAATTAAAAACCACTTATTTTGATAAGTCAACATATTTAACTTATCATTTTAAGTTAAACATTATCAACTAATATTTTTTTAAAAATTAAATCATTCAATATTTTCAGCACTTATAATATTTAGCACTTAAAATTCAGTATTTATTTTTTCAGTACTTAATTTTCAGTTTTATCAAACAGCACCTAAGTTAACTTCTGCTAATATATTCCTTATACATAGGTTAGTTTATATATATTGGGTATTTCGTGGGATTTTTCGAGGATTTCTATGAATTTTTTTAAAGGGCGGGATGGGGATTCCCACGGTTCGGGAGACTCCATTCAAATTTAATCATCCGGAATAAAATTGCCCATTGCCCCGAATAATTCGATGATATCCTGTCACGTCGATTCAGATTCCTGCAGTTTTCGTGAAATCATCTGTTGTCATCCCTATATATGAAGCGTAGATAACAAGATTATGACTTCGTATAATGTTCATTAATAATGACCAAAAATTGATTTTATTTCCAAACGTTAAAGGTAAAATTAGTCCAACTTATAAAAGTAAATTTATTATTAGTTGTCAGATAAAACTATTTTTATATCTTGGTCTCGTTTGGTAAATAACCTTTTAGAGTAAAATTAGAGATTTCAGTCAGTTTAGAGGTTTTGACTAGTCAAACCTCTAATAGTGGTATTTGGTGAAGAGAGGTTTGAAATAGCTTATTGGATCCAAAAGGCTCATTCTGAAAAAGCTCATTTTTACTCATAATTACTTTAATCTCAAATAAATGTTTTACTATATCCTTATTTGTTATTTACACAAACAACTATTAACAATCAGCTAAGTTCTACCAAAGAAGTTTACACAATTCGCTAGTCCAATCAGCTAACAAAAAAGGTAATCAGCTAACAGCTATAAATAGGCCCAAGCCCATTAGGCCTGCCAAGTACACGCGAGTACTTACCACACCCCGGCTGCACCCTTCAAAGGCATCGTTACACCATGGCCTTTCGCCGTATGGGGAATCGACCTACTCGACCATTTTCCGATAGCGATGGCACAGAAGAGTTTTATAGTGGTCGCGGTTGATCACTTCACTAAATGGGTTTTTTTTAGGTTGAGCCCATGGGGCGGTTTAGTTAGAACCACAACAAAAAGGCTATTAAAGCCCATCTTTTTTGTAGTGATTAGATGGTCCCTAAATCCGATTTTTTCTATTCTAGTCTGGCTGAAGCCTAATGTAGGCTGGGTTGGTCTGAACTTTGACAAGATAATTTCATATAAAAAGTGATTAGGTCCATTCCAAGACCGATCCGGCCTAGCCTACGAACATGTCTATTTAAAACTATATTTGTCATAGGATCACGTGTTTATTTCCAAAATCATCATTTTTTGAGTTTTCTCTCCCTAAACAGTCACATTCTCATTTTTCACCGAACAATATCTAGATGACCTTGAGACAAAAAGTTATAAGAATTAAAATTATTTAGAATATAATTTCTATCAGTTCTATAATAAATAGTTATCTATTATTAGAATGGTTAAAGTTGAGTGGTTTTTATACGAGTAAAGATAAAGTTGTATTACATATCAAATTTTGAAGTTTAGTGGTCATATTCTTAGTAAGATCAAAATTAAGTAGCCATGAGTGTAATTTACCTATTAATTAAGAGTAAAGTATACAGATAGTCCCTCAACTTTGGTTTTACTTTGTTTATGGCTCCTAATTTCAAAACATGATATCAATTCACTCCTGAAAATGGTAGTATCTAACAAATTAGTCCAAATTTGATATTTTTTTAAAATTTTGAAACTAATTGTATTTGGGCTAATAAAATACACGAATTAAAATCGTTTAGAGCCATATTTTGAGTGGAACCATGTTATCGATTTTCTATTTCCCGAGTTTTTTCCTTCTAAACTGACAGCTTCTCTAACTAAAAAAAACATTTAAAAGGTCTCTAAATCAAAAAGGCTTACTAAGTAAAATTACTGAAAATAACATTTTTATTAGTTTTATAATTAAGAGTTACATGGTATTGGAGTGGTTAAATAATAAATACTTTATTTTAATAAATAGAAAATTTAATGATTTTTATGTCCGGTTTTAAATTTTGGAGGCTAATAGCTAACCAAAATTGAGAGACCATAGGAGTAATTTATCTAATTAATTATACCTTAATTAATTTTGGTAGGTGATTAATAATTAATCAGTAATTTTTTTTAAGAAAATTTACATAGAAATTCATATTTTAAAAATGATCAACAACTATGTAACCATTTAAATTATTATTATAATATATTTTAAAGAGTTCTAATCCTAGCCATGACAATGGGCTTTGGCCTAAAAATGCTCAAGCCAAGCCCACTATTAGGCGGGCTCAGGTTAGATTAAATTCACTTAAAAAAACGAACATATATTTTTTAGAGTTAATGTGCAAAAATACACCTAACGTTTTAGATCAGGAATAATTTTACCCGTAACGTTTAAAATGGTGCAATTTTACCCCTCACATTGGAAGCCAAGAGCAATTTTGCCTCTAACGTTGATAAATTGGATCAATTTCAGAAATAATTCATCAAACTATTTTCTCGGTCATGAATCTTGTCATCTGCAATTCACACGTGCGTCATTTTATCAGTAAAAAATCATAAACATACGTTGGGATGTGAAAAAATAAATAATATATATATATATATTGTTTTTGTACGAATTAGAAAAAAAAAATTAAAAAATTCGCCGAATTTATAAATATTAATCTCCAATTCTACTATTAAATTATAAAAGAACTGGCAACCCTTTTTTTTAGAACGAACTGTTATATAATTGGTGCAGAATAAGGAACAAAAATATTTATGTCTTATAATAGTGTCTGAAATTGATCCAATTTATCAACGGTAGGGTGTAAATTTGGTATTGGTTTCCAACATCAGGGGTAAAATTACATCATTCTAGATGTTAGGGGTAAAATTGCTCCTAATCCAAAAAGTTAGGGGTATTTTTGCACCTTAACCCTATTTTTTAACAAATAAAAATTAAAATTACTTAAATAAATATTTAATATATGCATATATAATTATATTAATAGGACGGATCGAGCCGGTCGATTCGTCTTATTTATATAAATTTCAAATCCACCATGGAATAAGCGGATTTTAGGCCTAATATAACTTTTCTTTGTTCAAACTTGACTCATCGAACGCAAGTCTAGACGTACCAAATGAGTATCCGGGTCTGTAAACAGGTCGAAATAATGATCGGAGATTACTTAATTAATTAATATTTTTGTTTATGCAGATTGTATTTGCCACAGAAGGAAAAGAAGAACCAAAGATAAAAATGGAAAATGCAAATGTTGTAGAGATGATTAAGAAATGGTACTTAGGAGGAAGTAAGGCTATATCTCGTATCATAATAATTGAACATATTTACGAGTTTAAATATCTGTTTAGATATATGAAAAAATTATATTAGATTGGCCTTTAGTTTCGTTTAAGTTTGCCTATTTTGGGCCAGGTTTGAAATTATAAAGATAGAGTGGATTGGTCTGTCTGACTTGATCTCTTAATATTAATTATTATATAATCAATTAATCACTCAGTTGTAAAAAATTAACTTAAATACGGAAGATATATTGCATACATATTAAAAAAAAAGTAAAACGACTAAGGTTAATGTATGTTATTGTAATATGGGTTAGTTACATGTTAGTCAGATTTGGTTAACTATTTAGAACAAACCACTGTTGTAAAAAGAATGTATTTAAATATCAAGTTTTTGAAAAAAAAATGGTTATATCATCAAACTCTGCAACTGCTTAGTTTTTTTTAATTAAAAATAATTTAAAAATAACTGAAATGTGACAAAAACAGAAATAAAAAATGACAGAATGACAATAATCTAAAAAAAACAAAAAATGATAAAAACAAAAAAAGTTACGAAATTGTAAAATAATTTTTAAAAGTGCTTTTATACGTAATTTCAAGTTTTATAGTTAGAAAAAGTAAAAACTTCTTGGAAGAGTTGATTTTGTTTTTGACTGGGTGAGCGTTATAATAATATAACATATTGGAAGAGTTGAGATAACGATATTAATGATTAAAAAATAATTAATATTAATAACTATATAAAAAATAATATTAGTAATAATATTAATATTTTAGACATAATTGATGTTTGAGATGTCCGATGAGACAATTAAATATAAAAGAAAAGAAAATAACATTAATATTTTGGCCTTAATTAAAAAAAATATTAGATTCTATAATAAATAAAGATACAAGTTCTTTAATTTTACATTAAAATTGAAGAGTTAGTGTTGATTAAGTGGTTAATATTTTAATATGATATCTATTGGCCAAACTTATTGTATTACTAACATTACACATTATCTGATTTTGTGATATTAAACATTAATTGAGAATAGATCTGGAAAACTCTTGAAAGCCTTGCATCGATTTGAGATTAAGAAAATCAGAAAACCTCGCTATTGCCGAGCCTCCGTTTTTCCGCCGCCGCCTACAACCTTCACCCAAATATCCTGCTGTTCGCTGCGATCCTCATGGAACAAGGCACCAACTCCGATCAGTTCACGCTCGAGGAAGAGTTGCGCACCGGCCTCGTCCTCCAACCTGATGAAATCACCGCCACTCAACAGCCCAAAGCTTGGTGTCTGTTAGGTCGCTTCCTCACCGATCGGCCGATTAAATCGGCTTTCATGAAATCAATGCTAGCCAACGTATGGAGCCCGTCTAAAGGTATGTTTGTTGAGGACTTAGGTCCAAATCTATTCCGATTCGAATTTTATCATCAATGGGAACGAGATAGAGTATTGCAGGGGGGTCCTTGGACATTTGAACAACAACTACTGATTCTGAATTGCATCGAGGAGGGTCAGAACCCATCGGATTTACCTCTCTCATATGTTGATTTCTGGATTCAGATTCATGATCTTCCGGTGGGGTTTATGTCCGAGAAAGTAGCTAAGAGTATAGGAAACTACATGGGCCTGTTTGTCGAGGCGGATCCTAATAACTTCACGGGTGCTTCTCGCACTTATCTTAGAATCAGGGTTTCTATTGATGTTTTTTTACTCTCAAACGGAAAATGCAAATAAGCTTGTCTGGTGGCAATATATTCTGGGTGAATTTCAAGTATGAACGCCTGCCTACCTTTTGCTTCATATGTGGTCATATTGGGCATGCTGATAAATTCTGTCAGGCACTACTGGAAGTCGACGACCCAAACGTTGTGGAGCGTGTTTATGGCTCTTGGCTACGGGCACCTACTCGGCGCTCCCTTAACCAGCCTCAGTCTAGATTTCTACTGAACAGACCCCTCCAATTTCATACGCCTGCTACTACATTGCCAGAACCCTCTATAGGGATTGACACGGGAAACACAGGAACCCCCCAGCTATCCCAAAAATTGCAACAACAGTTCCTCCGGGGTTCAGCACCGGACACAAGCAGGGGATTGACACGGGATCAGGAAAGGAGAACCAACAGCAAGGGAACTTAAAACAGGCCAAGGCTTACAAGCCGGATACAGACGATGAGGGTATACAATTCACTGATCCTAAACGAAAGCGTGTATTTGGGAAGGAGCTTAACTTTCAGCAGCACCATCCAGGTTCTATGGATTGTGAAAGCTCAGTGGTTAAAGACTTAGCGGGTGTGTTGAATGAAAAAGTGGAAGCGAGCCAGACTAATCTGGCTCGCAATGGGCAATGAGCACTCTCTCTTGGAACTGCCGGGGGATCGGGAATGCCCGGACAGTTCGTCAGCTGGTGGAGCTGGTATTTACCTTTCACCCCGATTTTATTTTTCTGATGGAAGTTAAGTGCAATCGTCAGAAGATTGAAGCTCTTAAGAAAAAAAATTCTTTTACAGGCATGTTCTATGTGGATCCTATTAATCAAGGCGGGGCCTTGCTCTGCTATGGAAAACTGCAAATTCGGTTCAGTTGTTGGGTTTCTCACTTAATTATATTGATATCAATGTTTCTCTTCTTGGTTTGCCAGAGTATCGATTAACCGGTTTTTATGGCTTCCCTGAACGGTCTCAGCGGTCTGACTCGTGGCAGCTGCTGTGCAGCCTTAGCTCAAATAACTCAGCACCCTGGGCTATCATAGGAGATTTTAATGATCTTCTCTCTCAGTCAGAAAAGCGTGGAGGGAACAGGCACCCTTTAGCGCTGCTTCAGGGGTTCAGTGAGACAGTGGCGGATTGCGGGTTATCAGAAATCCACATGTCAGGATACCGTTTTACATGGGAAAGGGGAAGGGGATCTGCTAATTGTATTGAGGAAAAGCTTGACAGGGCGTTTGCCTCAGCAGCTTGGTTTTCTCTGTTCAGTTCGGCATATGTTCGTAATGAAGATGCTTCATGTAGTGACCACTCAGCGTTGATTTTGCTCCCGAAGCCTAATTCTGCCCCTCCTTCTCGTTTATTCAGATTTGAAAATGCTTGGACCCGTGAGGAGGACTGCGTTGAACAGGTAAATTCATCCTGGATGTGTGAACCGGATGAGGATCTATTAAGCAGGCAGGCAAGGTGTGGTTCAAAATTACATAAATGGGGAATTGCAGTGCGTACCCGGTTCAAGCTTCAAATTCAACAATGTAAGCATGACATCCGGAGGTTCAGGAATTCGTCGGACAGTAGCGCAAAAGAGTCATTGCAAAATGCCCGAGCTAGGCTTGACGAAATTTTGCTCCAACAGGAGCTATACTGGAAGCAAAGAAGCAAAATATTGTGGCTACAGGCTGGGGACACAAATTCTAAATTCTTTCATGCTGCTACAAACAGTAGAAGAAGGAAAAACCAAATAAACAGACTGAAAGATAGTACTGACAGCTAGGTCGACTGGGATTCAGGTTTGGCTCCTTTAATCACTAGCTATTTTACAGACATCTTTGCTTCTTCAAGAAGCGATCCTGACCCTATTCTGGTAAATGTACAATCCAAAATCTCTCCTACAACAAATGAGGAATTGCTCAAGCCGTTTACAGAGGTCGAAATTAAGCAGGCCATGTTCTCTATGCACCCGGATAAAAGCCCAGGTCCTGATGGGTTTAATCCATATTTTTATCAGCATTTCTGGAGTCTTGTTGGGCCCGAGGTGGTTAAGTCTTGTATCCAGTGGCTGAATGTTGGAGAATTCCCTGACTGTATCCATGAAACAAACATCGTTTTGATCCCAAAGAAAAATGTGCCAGAAAAAGTCTCTGATCTCAGACCTATTGCACTATGTAATGTGATATACAAAGTTCTAGCCAAGGCTATAGCTAACAGGCTAAAGAGGGTCCTCAATCTCATTATCTCTCCTGCTCAAAGTGCCTTTATCCCAGGGAGACTGATTACAGACAACATCATGCTGGCCTTTGAAGTCAATCACTATCTTCGGGGAAAGACTAGAGGGAAACAAGGTTATACGTCTCTTAAACTTGATATGGCTAAAGCTTACGACCGGATTGAGTGGGATTTCTTGAGACAAATGATGTTAAAGCTGGGATTTGATACTAAGTGGGTATCTCTGGTTATGCAGTGTGTCACCAAAGTTGAATATAAAAACATCCATGATAACCACACAATGGGACCGATTCATCCTCAGAGAGGCCTCCGCCAAGGAGACCCAATCTCTCCATACCTGTTCCTCATATGTGCTGAGGGTTTATCGGCATCTTTATCAGCCCTGGAAAATCAGAATCTAATCCATGGGTGCCGCATAGCGAGGTCAGCTTCGCCAATTTCCCACTTATTTTTTGCTGATGACAGCTACCTCTTCTTTAAAGCCTCAAGGGAGGAATGTCAAACGGTTCAACAATGCCTTAAACTCTATGAGTCTGCATCTGGCCAGCAGGTTAACTTCTCAAAGTCTTCAATTTCTTTCAGTAAGAACTGTGGTGTCTCCTTGCGGTTACAACTAAGCTCACTTTTTGGGATCTCATTGGAAGCTACTGCTGGCAACTACCTTGGCCTTCCTTCTCTGGTTGGGAGATGCAAATCCAGGGTCTTTCAATTTATTGCTGATAAAGTTCGTGCCAGAATTACAAGTTGGAAATCAAAGCTATTGTCCCGCGCAGGCAAAGAGGTATTACTAAAATCCATAATACAAGCTCTTCCATCTTATGCTATGAGTCTGTTTCTCCTTCAAAAAATGTTATGTGCGGACTTAGAAAGGCAGATGAACTCATTCTGGTGGGGTTCTGTTGGCTCGGTTAACAGAGGCATCCACTGGAAGGCATGGGATAAGTTGTGTATCCCGAAGAGTGAGGGGGGTCTCGACTTCAAAAAACTAAACCTCTTCAATCTTGCACTATTGTCAAAACAGGGGTGGCGACTTATCACACAGCCAGAATCGCTGGTTGCGCGGGTTTACAAGGCCAGGTACTATCCTTCTTCGTCCTTTCTTGCCGCTGATTTAGGTAATAGACCGAGCTATATTTGGCAGAGTCTAGTTGCTGTTCATCCTGTGTTGTCGGTGGGCTGCAGAAAGGTGGTTGGTTCGGGCGCTTCGATAAATATCTGGGAGGATCCTTGGCTAGCCGACCCGACTAACCCATGTGTCGAAAGTGACCACTTCGCAGGTCTGGGTAGCTCAATGGTTGATAGCCTTCGCATGGATTCCGGAGAGTGGAATACTGATTTGATAAACAGAATTTTTGTGGAAAGGGACGCATCGCTAATTTTAAATACGCCGCTTAGCTTGAGAGCAGTTCCGGATACCTGGGAATGGACAGGCGATCCCAAAGGGAAATTCTCTGTCCGAAGTGTTTACACAGAGCTGAGAAAAGGACATGCAAGTGCTAATAGTACCACCGCCGGGGCTGATATCTTTTGGAAGAACATCTGGAATATGAAAGTTCCGCCGAAGGTTAAAAATATGGTGTGGCGGGCATTGACAGACTGTTTACCGAAGCTGATCGAGCTAGCTAGGCGCAAGGTTCCGGTAAATACAGTTTGTCCAATGTGCGGTCAGGATTAGGAAAGCATCTTTCATGCGCTGGTCTCGTGCCGGGCAGCTGGTGCAGTGAGGAGTTTCTCCCCTCTTCCATTGCTAAGCAACCGCAGCTCCTCGTTCCGTGATTTCTGGGAGGTAATTTTTTGTGACTTTAAAATGCATGAGGAATTAGCTACAACGTGCTACTGGTACATATGGATTAACAGAAACAGCCAAGTTTGGTCCTCAAAACAGACCCCTCCGGCCATTACTTACAGTTCAGCGGTGGCCTATCTCTCGAGATGGAAGGAAGCTCAGGTTCAGGTCAGTTCTCCGGCCTCTGCTGGTCCGTCTGTTCGACCGAGATGGCAGCGCCCCCCGCCAGGCTTCATCAAATTAAATGTCGACGGGGCAGTGTTTCAGGCTGACGGCTTTGCTGGTTTCGGTTTTGTAGTACGTGATGAGGAGGGAGTTTTTCTGGCAGCGGGAAATGGAGCAATCCAATGTCGATTGGATCCATTCTTAGTAGAGGTAATCTCATGCCGAGAAGCTCTGAGCTGGCTCAAGGACTCAGGAAGGCAAAACGTATTAGTAGAAATAGACTCTCAATTGCTAGTGTATGCTATACAGCGAGAAACTGGCTGCAGTTCGACTCTCGATTTAATTATTGGAGATTGTAAATCCTTGCTACAGGAAATTGGTAACGTATCTATTTCTTTCATCTATAGGTCAGCAAACACTGTTGTTCATTGTGCAGCTAGAGCAGTTGCATCTGCTTCAAGCAAGGAGATTTGGGTGTCTGTACCCCCTCCATGTATTGTTTCTGCTCTTTTTTCTGATCAATAAATATCTCCTTCAGTTTCAAAAAAAAAAAAGATATGGAAAACTCTTGCCTAAATTACCCATTATTTCATTTTTTTTAATTGAAAATTCATATCTAATTAATTTATACAACATTCATAGAAAATTTAATAATTTGTTTGAAATTTAGCTACACGAGAGCACAACCAAATATATATCATTTTTAAAAAATTATTTCCATTTTTTTTATTGATTATTAGTTAAATATTTGCAATCAAAATATTTTTACTTCATTAACATTTCATACTTAATTTTTAAAACAACTCATATGAAATGTTTAATATTTAATTTCTCAAACAAACCATGTTTTACATTTAATTTCAACCAAACAATTTGGCATGCCACCAAAAAGATTCTATTCTTTTCCAAACTTACTTCAAAGGCTTCCTATATATATAATATCCATACAAATCTAAATTCCATAGAGATATAACAACTTTGATTTGTTAGTCTTGTGGAATAATTTCTTCCGTAAACACTTCCTTTTTAAAATGATTATATTTCTACTTCTTCTTACTACTTTCTATTTTCACCTAAGTCATTATGTCCCTTTTCTTATCCCCAATGTTACTGTAGAAAACAACAACATCAATGTAGGTCATTACACTAATATAAGTAATGCCATACAAGCCGCCCCAACAAAATCCATTTATCGTTATGTTATATACATTAAAGAAGGTGTATATTTCGAAAATGTACATGTTCCAGCAGAAAAATCAAACATTACTCTGGTTGGTGATGGAAAGGGGAGTACTATAATCTCCGGTAATTTAAATGAAAAAATATCAGGTGTGAGTATTCAGAAATCTGCTACTCTAAAAATCGACGGCTTCGGTTTTTTGGCGATCAATCTCACTGTGAGAAATACTGTTGGAGCGAAAGGTGGACCAGCTGTAGCCATTCATTCAAGTTCAAAAAATTCTACATTCTATCATCTTAGTATTGAAGGGTTCAAGACACATTATATATCCAGACTGGTCCTCAATTTTATCGCGAATGCGATATTTATGGAACCGTGGATTTTATATTTGGAGAAGGCCCTGCTGTTTTCCAAAACTGTCAAATATTGGCTAAGCAATCTCCAATAAAAAAGCAGACCAATGCTATAACGGCGAATGGTTGTCTTGAAACGATGTCATCATGCGGCTTTTCTTTTCACCAGTGTAATATCACAGGTGACAGTGAATTATTAAGGTCAAAATTACCAACCCCGACTTATTTAGGTCGACCATGGAAAAATGGATCTATAACTGTGTTTATGGAATCCTATATGACATCAGTGATAAATCCAGCAGGTTGGTTGGATTGGCCTGGCAAACATCATGGAAAAACAATGTTTTATGGAGAATTCAACAATTCGGGGGAAGGAGCGGCCGTGAAAAATTGAGTGAAATGGCCTGAAGTACATCATGTTATAAACAAAATGACTGCAGAAAAATTTACCGTGTCTACATTTCTGAATGGAAAAATATGGTTGCGTAATCTTGGTGTGCCATATATTGCAAGGCTGCTTTAATTTTACAATTATATATATGTTATGTATAAATTGTAATAGCTAATTAATATAAATAAATATTATTCATATTTGATAAGATGTAATAATTCAATGGCTCATCACATAAAGAAACATCACCTTTATTATTATAACAAAAAGTTATTTTTGTTTAAGTAAAAAACAAAAATGTTATTTCTCATACGAGGTTAAGTAACTAACTAAACCAAAAGGTTAAGCTTGTAGATAAAGTTCAATAATAGCTTTTATATCAAAATTTCACCAATTAATAAAGTTACCATATATCGAAACCGAAAAGATTAAATTGATAATAATGATTTTTATCTTAATCCAAGATAATAGAAAATACTTTTAATTGCTCGAAGTCACGTGTGGATTAACATATCTGGAATAATGGTAAATTACTATATAGTTAGTTTAAAAGCCAATTTGATTATGAATTGATTATTTATGATCAAGTTAACCATATTTCATACGTGAATGATGTGAAACTGAACCGCAAAATGAAAAGTAATTTTGCTAGAAGATTAATTTTTTTTATTTGAATTAATATAAAAATTTCAAGATAAATTAAATATAAGTATGTAAATATTTTATAGAACTCTCACAAGTCGAAAAGTTGTTCTCTTATGTGTAAAGTCTATAGTTAAAATGCAAGGAAATTAAGGGTTTTAAAAAAGTCTTAACATTAATTCATCAATTAAACATGAATTGATATTGTGAATGAAATAGAATGTTTTAACATTAATTGATATCGTGTAAAAATGTTTTGGTTCAGGAGTAATTTATCCATAACGTTGGAAGCCAAAAGCAATTCTACCCTTAACATTGATAAATTGGGTTAAGTTGAGAAATAATTCACCAAATTGTCTTCTTGGCCATGAATCTTGTCATATATACTTCACACATGCGTCATTTTATCAGTAAAAAATCACAAACATATGTTGGGGTGTGGAAAAAAAAATATACTATTTTTTGTACAAATTGGAAAAAATTCAAAAAATTCGCTGAATTTATAAATATTAATCTCCAGTTCTATTATTAAATTATAAAAAATATGAAATCATTTTTTTGGAACGAATTGATATGCAATTGTTGCAAAATAAAGAACAAAAATATATATGTTTTCTAATGGTGTGTGAAATTGATCCAAATTATCAACGTTATGGATAAAATTGATCATCATCCAAAATATTAAAAATATTTTTACACATTAACTCTATAATTTATATATCATGAGTGGGTATTGTATCATCTTTTCATGAAAAAGGATCTGAGATTTTTTCAATAAAATATTAAACATTAATTCTTCTCTTCAATTTTCTATATCACCAACTCTCCATCAACTCTTTATTTATAGAAGTTGAAAAGTCGTGATTGAAGTGTCGTGTCCGTTGTGAAGGGTCGTATCCTGTGCGAATGGATGTTTCTATCCACCCGAACGAACGTGTTTCGTCGAAAACGAATGTGTATGAATGGCTCCCCAGGAATTTCTGAACTTGCCAAGAA
This sequence comes from Euphorbia lathyris, assembly GCF_963576675.1. Lineage (NCBI taxonomy): Eukaryota > Viridiplantae > Streptophyta > Magnoliopsida > Malpighiales > Euphorbiaceae > Euphorbia > Euphorbia lathyris. The sequence goes on from NC_088913.1 coordinate 92,818,020, forward strand.
TACAAATTCTCAGCCGAGAATGGGGGAGCAAATATTTGGTTTTCGAAAATGTCAAGGGGAGAAGCTGGCGACGCGTGTCGCGACCGAGAATGGAGGATTCTCGATCGCGACACGAAGTATTTTCCGTTGTCTTTGACTTCGTCCTCGTCCTCGTTTTGGCGCGTTTGATTTTCCGTCGTCTTTGACTCTCTTTGTAGGGTTTTTCCTTCGTTTTTAACCTCTTTTTGTTTCTATTTGGATTTTAGCAAATATTTAGGTACCTTGCAAGAAAGAAACATATTCGAAAGTAAAAGTATTCTAAACAGGTATAAATAGTATGAATTCGAAGCAAAACTGATGTAAATATTAATGATATTTTGGATATATTTTGGGCTTAACAAGTTCATCATACTTGTAGGTGGTCAAGTCTTGAGCTCCCTCAACAGCAATTTTGTTGGCTTGCCAGCTTTTGGGAAGGCTCCTCAGTATCTTCTTGACTTGCTCTTCCTCAGTAAAGATCTTGCCAAGTCTTTTGAGCTCGTTGATTATGTTTGTAAATCTTGAGTTCATTTCAGAGATTACTTCATGATCATTCATTTCAAACAGCTCGTATAACCTCATGTGCTGGTTCACCATGGACTCTTTAACTTTGTTGGTTCCTTCGTAGGTGACCTCCAGTTTCTTCCAGATTTCATGTGCTGACTCACAACCTGAAATTTTATTGTACTCTGCAGCATCTAACGCATAGTGAAGCATGTTTATAGCCGAAGCATGAGTTAGTAGCTTCTTGAGATCATCTTCTGTCCACTTAGTCTCACCTTTAACAACTGTTTGGCCGTCAATAGTTTCAACAGGAACAAATGGGTCTTGGACTATAGAAAGCCATGCACTCATATTTGTTGCCTGAATGAAATTTTTCATTCTGTTCTTCCAAAAGGTGTAGTTAGACCCAAAGAACAGAGGAGGCCGAGTAATGGACAGTCCTTCCGGAAGATTCTAAGTTGTCTGATTTCCTGGGAGGAAAAGAGTGCTGTTTTCAGCCATTATGGGGATCAACTCAAGATAGTTATATCTTGCTCAGTGAGCTTTTAAGTTTTGATACCACTTGTTGGTCCCGTATAACGTGACAAGGTTAGTTCCAAGGGGGGATATGAACTATTTAAAATTTTGTCCGTTAAGGCTGACTTCTTTTCTTTGAGAAAAGGTTTACACAGCGGCGCTAAGTAGTTTTAAGACATAGTCTTAGTCAACTGATGACTAAGTCTGTTTCTTTCCTTGAGTCAGGAGATAGCACTTAGAGTCTATTCCTGAACTCAGCTTCTTACCGCACTCAACTCAGCGTGAGTTCGTTACTTAGTCAGTTTTATAGCAAGCAATATATAAAGGAGTTTAAGGGTTAAAAATATGTTACTCAGCAGACATATCCTGGTTCGGCCTCTCCGCCTACGTCCAGTCCCCGGAACGCATTCTGAGCTTTTTGAATCCTCTACTGAGCTCTTTAAAGGTAGAGCACGAAACCTTTTACAATAGAAGCTGAGTATACAAGAGTACCTTCCTCTATTCCTCTACTCACTCATATAACTACCGTTGAGTACTATAACCGAGTACTCAGCTTCTCCTTTCTATACTTCTAGAAATGATAAGTGTTTGTACTAAAAAACAATTGCTAAGACACTTTAGATGAATAAAATCACTCTAGACTTTTACACAATGATTGGAATTGGTGTAAGATTTGCTTTGCTTTTCTCATAGAACTTCAAGTATGAATTTGGTCAGCGTTTCGACGTAATTGAAGATCTGCATCGAATGAAGCATTTGAAAGGCCTATTTATAGTGACACTTCAAGCACCGGTGATTTTGAATTTCGAAATAACCGTTGGAGGCTAACGGCTTCCTATCGCTTTCACTCAGGACGTGCTCAATGTTGTTGGCCAATGAGATTGTTGCATCTTCTGTCTACGGCAGTGCTCAGCAGCTTTTCGTCAGATGAACAGAATGTTTGCATATTTATAGTAAAGTCTTCCAGATAGCTTACTGCGTCTTTTGAGTTTTACCCAAAGTAGAAATACTTTGTCTCCAAGTTGGTTCTGTTTTGCCGCTGACCTGACTGCCTTGTCGCTCAACTCAGCAGCTTCGTCTTGAAGCTTTTGTTAGAAGGCTTCTCGATCCTTCTTCATGCTGAGCTGTCGTTTTACTTGATACGACTGCGTTTTGTCTTCCTGGGCCGTGAGGTCTTGATCTGTTGACTTGGGCTTGAGTTTCTCTTGTGGGCCTTTATGCTTTTTATCTTAATGTCTTATAAGTCAAATAACTCAACATTGAACAAACACATTAGTGTGAATAAATCAAAGTATTTAAATTTAATGTGTTAGAATATTTTTTATCATTTACTTAAATAGTTTTGCCAAATCAAAATCATGTGGAAAGGTCACTACAACAAATCACCACTTGCGGCACAGTTAGAATCGTGGCACAAGTGTCATATTTCCGTGGCTACAATATTTAGCCACGAAAATTCAAAATATAACTCTCGTGGCGCAAGTGAGCGTGGCTAGGTAATTGCCACGGAAAAATAATGGGTGTGGCATAAATTGGTTTTTATGCCATGGTAAAATTTGTGGCTAATCATGCCTCTTTGCCACGGGTAAAAATGTGGCAAGAGTGAAATACACGTGGCAAAACATATCAACCCTTGACAATCAAACCCACTTAGCCACAAACATAACCGTGGCAAAAATGGAACACTTGTGGCCGAAAATATTTCTTTGCCACGAGCATAATCGTGACTAAATTAATTAAATTTCTTCACATATAACAATATATTTAAATATTATTATTTCTTTTCCATTTGTTTAATTATAAATAAAATAAATTAGAAAGAATATATATAAATATATAAAATAGAAAGCATTTCATTAATTATTTTTCATAAGTACAATAATTTGACTTAAAATGTCAAATTACAGAACCATATAACACATCTCACGATCCTCTTCTATAAAAGTATTCTAGGGCTCTATTATTAAGAACAAGAGTGACGAGACCTCAAAATTGTATTCGTTCATATCATGTCTTTGATCCTAATTATTTTTTTACTTCACATGCACTTTCTCAAACACGGAGACAGTCTCTTGTAAAAAATTCTGACTAAGATATTCAAACTCTTCAAGCTGCTCAAGTTGACATAATCCAGGAGTATACAGAAAAACATAGAAGCTAAGTAGCAAACAATAACACCAAATTTTATAGTGAGTACATACTATAATATAGAGCAGAAAAATAGTAGGCATAATATGTGCTAGAAAATGTCACATAGATAATTAGTAAATGTCAACTTGATTATCAAGTCTCATCTGGAAACTAAAATGAATTATAAGAATGTGACCAAGTCTGGAAAATATATTTTGTCCACTCCAAAGCCTTTTCCCTTATTTTGACCAAATATGTTCCTTTATATAGCTTTTGTTTTCCACTTCAGAGCCTTTTCCCTTATTTTCTTTCAATTATCCTTCCATCATTTGCTTAACAAGAATCTCGAGCTCATCTCTCTTCACACCAAAATTGGTTTATTGATAAGCCAACAAAAAAGACCAGCACATTATCGCAGTCCATGACTTACTACTTCCATAGTAGGATTCATCCCCAATGCATTACGAAAACGCCAACCAGTGGATGTGCAATTACTTTTTCTTATGAACACCGTCTTGTTAGCAACTCTCTCTCACTAATCTCCTCAAGAAATCCCTCACGCAACATTATTGAATCCCATATTATGATATCCTTTCTAATTGTCCATAAGAACTGGTATCTTATATTTTCAATTCAAGGCCTTGTGCAAATTCTCTCAAATGTTCACTTGTCATCATAGCTACACAACCATAATAGTTTGTTTACTCATCTCAATCACGACATTTGGAATTTACATCTAATTAAGCATTTAATCAATCTTAAGATGGTGTAGAAGCAAGTTTCAAAAGTTGAACAAACTAATGACCATGTGTAACTGACAGTATAGCATATAAACATGGCACTGTGATTGAATAATTTACCATTGTATCTTTGAATAAGGGTATATCATTTGCAACATGACCCGTTTGTTTAGAAAAATTCCCTGAACTAGTAATTTAACAAGAGTTTCTCCTTATAGAAGGATCAATTGAAGACCAACCTAGTATACCCTCTTCCCCACCTATGATTAACTACATAATCACACATTAACTATATCTCTTACCTGTGCAAACAGGAATAAAAATATAAACTTGAGTTTAAAGAAGAAGCAGAATTACCTGACTGCTTGTCAACATCAGCACCACGAGGTATACCAGAACTTGGTCGGGTGCCAGGGCCTTTTGGAAATAACATGACATCAAGGTATAAATACTACAAGTCAGAGAAGATAAATTGATGAAAATGAGAAGATGAGTGTCCATGCTACCATATCTGGTTGTTCCAATCAAATTTCTATTTTCTCTGCACTATAAATGTGAAAATGAGGTTGAAAGTGATCATTTACATATATAATTTAAGCCAAGTAACATGTTAATTGGAAATTGCATAAAATTAGTCAGTAAAGAAAGCATTGGAAATAAAAGCTAATCACTAAATGGATGAGGAGGATTTTAAGATTTTTTTTCTTAATAAGAGTTGTGGAAGTTTAGTAGCCTTCCTTTGAAAGTTTATAAAGTGGATGGAAGAGATTATATGGATTGGTGGCTGATGGTTTTTGACCGAACAGATCAGGATGATTTTAAGCTTTTTTTGCGTTATTTTTTGGCTTTTGTGGTATAAAAGAAATCATGAGAAAATCCATCCATGTCACTCATCCCATGCAAAGAAAACCAATTTTGGCAGCTTTCAATTCTAATAAAATGTAACAGAAAAATAGCTTTTTGCAGCTCCAATTGTGATGCCACTTTCCTACTAAATGGCCTGAAATGCACAGTTGGGGTGGTAGCTCGAGACTATTTGGGCCGTGTTATGATTAGCGCTACTCTCCGGATGATTAATAGTGTCAATTTGCAATACGCGGAGTTGTTGGCATTCTATAATGGATTGCTATAGATTGTTTCATGAAGGGTTGTTTAAAAAAGTATCAATTTAGGCCTCGATAACGGATTGGACACGTCATTCCTATTACTCCGTTAAGTTCTGATTTTGTAAGTTGAGCGTAAATTGATACTTCCTAAATGGGGATATGTCTGCTGGCTTCCAAAAGCTAGAGAGAACAAATATGGTGATAAGATATAACATTCAAGACTCAAGAACAATAAAAATTAAATAAATCAGTCTAAATCTAGTTCAAAAATAATTAACCTGTGAGGAATATGATGATGTGTTGAAGTGTCTTTGTACTCCGCATGACCCAAGTTAATAATATAGACATGTACCAAGTACATGAGCAGATGCCTAGTAATTTACCAAAAATCGAGAAACAAACAAATGGTAAGTAATAGGAATCAGCAACAAACTCAGACTTGATTTGCACATCTCCCCGAACCCATTGTCTTGCTTGATATCTCAGTACGATTGGGGATAAAACGCAGCATCACAATTTGTTCTCTTCCTATTCCGTTAACTCTGCCTCTAAGATGAAGCTGCGAAATGCCTAAAGAATCTGATGCAGTTTGATGTCTATAAACCTTAACTAATTAACTAGTTGATGAAAATGTATGTAAATACCTCAACACACATTCAATTATGCAGCTTTACAGAAGATATATCAAGAATAGTTGCACATACATTGTAAACTCTCTCCAATTTAACACATCAAGATCCAACAGTGTGCAAAATCTCTTATAGGTTACATGAACATTCCCCTAATATCACAGTTGCTCAAGCATCATGGAAACGACTTTCTCATTCAAGATATTTCTATTCACAATATTTAACAAAAGTACATATTTAATTATGGGATTAAATTAACCATATAACAGAGCAACAATTCATTACGACTTGGAAGACAAAATTAATAATGAATTGAGCAGGGGTTTCAATTATGTATAACGCACCTGAATCGAACCACAGGAGAAGCCGAAGTTCTCTCCACTTGATCTGACCTATCCTCGCGGTTCCCTGTCAATGTTCTACACTTTACTTGGCTCGCGACAAGACTTTGACGGGATGATGGAAATGTTGAAACACCTTTACACATGATTTTGATTTGACAAAATTATTTAAGTACAATTAAATATTCTACAACACACTAAGTTTAAATGCTTTGATTTATTTATAATAATGTGTTTGTTCAATGTTGAGTTATAATTGTTTATAAGACACAAGAATCATAAGGCCCAAGCCCTATATGGAAGTCAAAGCCCAAAGTCAAACAAGACCAAGACCACTCGGCCTGCGTGTTTTAAAACGCTGCCGTTGGGTATTGAAACGCAGCTCAGCAATGAAGGATCCAGAAGATCCACGTAGACAACTTCGGCACGAAGCTGCTGAGCTGTCTTGACAAAGAGTACAAGGCAGCCGCTGAGCACGAAGCTACTTCCAGACAAAGTATTTCCTCTTTGGTAAAGAACAGAAGACGCAGGAAGCTGTCTAGTTGACATTACCAGAATTGGAGGAACATACTGCCGGACTGACCAAAAGCTGCTCAGCACTGACCGAAGACAAAAGATGCTGGAATCTGATTGGCTAAGAGAACTGTGCACAGACTGAGTGAAAGCGACATCAAACTGTTTCCCTCCAACGGTTATTTCGAAATTCGAAATAGCCGATGCCTCACAACTCTCTATAAATAGAGCCTTCAGAATTCTCATTTAACATAGAACTTTGAGCAAGCCGTTACGCTGACCAAAACTCTACAAAAGTTCTGCATCAAAAGCAAAGCAAATCTTACACTACAAGTTCATACATTTGTGTAAAAGTCTAGAGTGATTTCATAATCATCTAAAGTGTCTTAGATATCATTGTTTAGGACAAATCATTTATCATTTCTAGATAATAGAAAGGAGAAGCTGAGTACTCGGTTTTAGTACTTAGCAAGTAGAATAGAAGTGAGTAGAGGAATAGAGGAAGGTACTCTTGTTATACTCAGCTTCTGATTTGTAAAGGGTTTTGAGGCTCTACCTTTAAAGAGCTCAGTAGTGGATTTGAAATCTCGGAACGTGTTCCGGGGACAGGACGTAGGCTTAGAAGAAGCCGAACCTGGATAACTCTGCTGAGTGAAGTATTTCTTACCCTTAACTCCTTATATATATTGCTTGCTTAAAATAACCAAAAACTGACCAAGTAAAGAGGTCAAGCTGAGTTGTGCGCTATAAACATCTGAGTTCAGGAATAGACTCTAAGTGCTATCTCCTGACTCAAGCTAAGAAACTGACCTAGTCACCAGTTGACTAAGCCAGTGTCTTGTTGTTTACTCAGCGTTGCTGTCAATACCTTTTTCTTAAGAAAAAGAAGTCTGCCCTAATTTTCAAAAAGTTTAAATAGTTCCTAACCCCCCCTTGGAACTATACTTGCAACCTCACAAGGGACCAACAAGTGGTATTAGAGCCTAAAAGCTCATTGCTAAAGGTCTAACAACCTTGAGCTTATCCCTACCATGGGCGAAAACAGCACTCGGTTTCTCCCTAGAAACCAAACAACTCAGATACTGCTTGAGGGGCTATCCATTACTAGGTCTCCCCTATTCTTCAGGTCAAACTATACCTTCTGGAAGAATATGATGAAAAATTTCATTCAGGCTACAAACATGAGTGTCTGGCTATCTATAGTGCAAGGTCCGTTTGTACCTGTCAAAATTGTGGCTGGCCAAACAGTTTTGAAAGTTGAGCCCGAATGCACAGAGGATGATCTCAAGAAACTCCAAAATCATGCTTCGGCTATAAATATGCTTCACTGTGCGCTGGATGCTGCAGAATATTACAAAATCTCAGGTTGTGAGTCAGCGCAAGAGATCTGGAAGAAGCTGGAGGTCACCTACGAAGGAACCAACAAGGTGAAGGAGTCCAAGGTGAACCAGCAGATGGGACTGTACGAGCTATTCGAAATGAACTATGATGAGGGCATTTCTGAAATGAATGCAAGATTTACAAACATCATAAATGAGCTCAAGAGACTTGGGAAAATCTTCACTGAGGAAGAACAAGTCAAAAAGATACTCAGGACTCTTCCTAAAGACTGGCAAGCCAAGAAGACAGCTGTTGAGGAAGCTCAGGATTTAACCACCTACAAATATGATGAACTCATCGGCTCGTTGCTGACCCATGAGATATCCATGAAGAACTTCGAGGTGAAGGAAAAATCCGCAGACAAGAAGCAGAAGTCACTTGTCATGAAAGCTGACTCAAATGACGAAGGCTGAACTGATGATGAGGAGATGGCTATGTTCACAAGGAAGATGAAGAGGCTGTTCAAGAAAAATGACAAATACTCTAAAAAGCCTTACAGAAAGTTTGATAAGTATAAGGCTGACTCAAGCGACAGCAAATACAAAAAGGACAACTCAAAGCCCATTACATGCTTTGAGTGCCATCAAACTGGCCATATCAAGTCAAGCTGCCCGACGCTGAGGAAAGACAAAAAGAATGGCAAAAAGGCAATGGTGGCAACATGGAGTGACAGCGATGATTCTTCATCAACTGAAGCTGAGGCCACCGAGTCAGCGAAGATATGCTTCATGGCTGATGAACTTGCTGAGCCATGCATTTTTGAGCATGCTGATCCTTCCGATGAATCAGACAATGAGGAGCAATCTAATGAGGTAATCTCACTCTCTCATCTCAGAAATGAAATGGGTAATGCCCTGAGTGATCTCTATACACTTGTCAAAAAGTGTAATAAGAAGATTAAAGCACTCAGCTGGCGCTGTGATGAAGTGGAAGAGGTCAAACTGAGTGACCTCAGATTCCTTCTATAGGACAACTCAACTCTTCATGATAATATGAAAATCATACATGAGTATGTCTCTGAAGTCCAGTCAGTTTCAAAGAAACTGAGAAAGGACGTCACAACTATCTAGAACCAATTAAAGGTTCCAATTAAAAGAAACACTCCGCTGAGAACTCAGTACCAAGGTACTCAGCAGAGATGGAATCCTCAGCGGAAAGTCCAGTGCGATTTCTGTGGGAAGAAAGGTCACACCACAAAGGTGTGCGGGCATGCTCAGCACTGGGGTGCTGACCAGTTAGTGAGACAACCTAAACAGAAGGTCAGATGTGACTTCTGTGGGAAAAATGGCCATACCTTACAAGTATGTTGCCATAAGATAAAACATGATGCTTTACCTGTTGAACCTAACAAGCCAGGACCCAAAAAGAATTGGGTACCTAAAAGAATCTAATCACAATGCAGGTAAGACTGAGGTGTGCTGAGAAGTCAAAGATGTGGTATATTGACAGCGCATGCTCAAGGCACATGACTGGTGATGAAACTCAATTCATCACGTTTGAGCGTAAACGAGGAGGAAGCATAAGTTTTGGAGACAACAAAAAGGGTAAGATAGTAGGGCCAGGCATCATTGGAGGTAATCCTACTATTGAATCTGTCTCCCTAGTCAGCGGACTCAAATATAACTTACTCAACGTAGCTCAGCTATGTGACAATGGGAGAAAAGTTATATTTGATGCTACTGGATGTAAAATATACGAGTGAAAAACAAATGAGTTGATTTTAACTGCCCCTCGGATAGATAATGTCTTTATGCTAGACTTAGAGAAAAAGTTTTCAAAAACTGTATGCTTAGTTTCAAAGGAAGAAAATTCCTGGCTATGGCACAGGAGACTTGGTCATGTACGCATGGACGTCCTGGCCAAACTAGCAAGAAAGCAATTGGTTGAGGGACTGCCTGAACTTAAATTTCAAAAAGATCAATTATGCCACGCTTGCCAAGCTGGAAAACAAACCAAGCAATCTTTTCATAGTAAAAATATTGTCTCAACTAAGCGTCCGTTAGAATTACTACACTTGGATCTCTTCGGTCCAGTCCAGCCGCTGAGTCTGGGTGGAAGAAGATTTTCCTTGGTCATTGTAGATGATTTCTCTCGGTACACGTGGGTTATCCTGCTGACTAGCAAGGATGAGACCTTTGAGACATTTTCAAATTTGGTTAGAAAAATTGAAAATGAAAAAGACCTAAAATTAGCTCACATCCGTAGCGATAATGGTGGAGAATTCAAGAACCAAAAGTTTGTTTAATTCTGTGAAGCCAGCGGCATTGACCATAATTTCTCTGCTCCTAGAACACCTCAGCAAAATGGGGTTGTTGAAAGGAAGAACAGAACTCTGGTTGAAATAGTCAGGACAATGCTGGATGAGGCTGTTAACACAGCATGTTATATTCTTAATAGGGCTCTAGTTAGACCTATACTAAAGAAAACCCCCTATGAACTTTGGAAAGGACGAAAGCCCAATATTGGATACTTCCGTGCCTTTGGCTGTAGATGTTTCATTTTAAATACCAAAGATAGCTTAGCCAAGTTTGATTCAAAAGTTGATGAGGCTATCTTTTTGGGCTACTCAACAAACAGCAAAGCATACAGAGTTTTTAATAAGCGAACTCAAGTTCTAGAAGAGTCAATACATGTGGAGTTCGATGAAACTAACCCTGCAGGTAGATACCAGCCGCTGATAGAAGATGAACCAAACTCAGCACCTGCTAATCAAGAACCAGCTACTGAGTCCTTCACTAAACGGCTGACCAAGAGTAAGAGTGAACCTAAAATTGTTTTCACTGACCAATCTACTTCTGCAGAGAATGTTGAAACACAGATAGCACAAGACACAAATCTACCAAAAGAGATAAGAGTCCCAAGAGGGCACTCAGAAAGTGCAATCCTTGACTCAGCTGGAAATACCCTAATGACAAGGAATCAACTCAGGAAGTACCTCAGCAATGTGGCCTTCATCTCAGTTCAGGAGCCGAAGAACTTCGCTGAAGCTGAGCATGACAAATTCTGGATGAATGCCATGCAAGAGGAGCTTGATTAGTTCAGAAGAAATGATGTATGGGAGCTAGTGCCACATCCAAGGAGTCAGAAGACCATTGGAACAAGATGGGTCTTCAGAAACAAGCTGGATGAACAGGGAAACATGGTCAGGAACAAAGCAAGACTTGTAGCTCAGGGCTACAGTCAGTAAGAAGGTATTGACTATGGTGAGACCTTTGCCCCAGTGGCAAGGCTAGAAGCAATTAGAATTCTATGTGCATATGCATCTTACATGAATTTTAAATTATTTCAAATGGATGTTAAGAGTGCATTTCTTAATGGAGTTATAAACGAGGAAGTCTATGTTAATCAGCCTCCAGGGTTTGAGGATCCCAAGTTCCCAAACCACGTTTATAAACTCAAAAAGGCTTTGTACGGCCTCAAGCAAGCACCACGTGCTTGGTATGAGAGGCTGACCAGCTTCTTACTGACTAGAAATTACGTCAGGGGCCAAGCTGATACAACCTTATTGATTAAGAGGCTGACCAGCTTCTTACTGACTAGAAATTACGTCAGGGGTCAACTATCATGGGGGAGCTCAAAACTGAGTTCCTTGCTGAATAGTTTTGCCAACATCAAAATGGGGGAGTTTGTTGAAACACCTTTCCACAGGATTTTGATTTGACAAAATTATTTAAGTACAGTTAAATATTCTACAACACACTAAGTTTAAATGCTTTGATTTATTTATACTAATGTGTTTGTTCAATGTTGAGTTATAATTGTTTATAAGACACAAGAATCATAATGCCCAAGCCCTATATGGAAGTCAAAGCCCAAAGTCAAACAAGACCAAGACCACTCGGCCCGTGTGTTTTAAAACGCTGCCGTTGGGTATTGAAACGCAGCTAAGCAATGAAGGATCCAGAAGATCCACGTAGACAACTTCGGCATGAAGCTGCTGAGTTGTCTCGACAAAGAGTACAAGGCAGCCGCTGGGCACGAAGCTACTTCCAGACAAAGTATTTCCTCTTTGGGTAAAGAACAGAAGACGCAGGAAGCTGTCTAGTTGACATTACCAGAGTTGGAGGAACATACTGCCGGACTGACCAAAAGCTGCTCAGCACTGACCGAAGACAGAAGATGCTGGAATCTGATTGGCTAAGAGAACTGTGAACAGACTGAATGAAAGCGACATCAAGCCGTGTCCCTCCAACGGTTATTTCGAAATTCGAAATGACTGATGCCTCACAGCTCTCTATAAATAGAGCCTTCAGAATTCTCATTCAACACAGAACTTTGAGCAAGCCATTACGCTGACCAAAACTCTACAAAAGTTCTACATCAAAAGCAAAGCAAATCTTACACTACAAGTTCATACATTTATGTAAAAGTCTAGAGTGATTTCATAATCATCTAAAGTGCCTTAGATATCATTGTTTAGGACAAATCATTTATCATTTCTAGAGAATAGAAAGGAGAAGCTGAGTACTCGGTTTTAGTACTTAGCAAGTAGAATAGAAGTGAGTAGAGGAATAGAGGAAGGTACTCTTGTTATACTCAGCTTCTGATTTGTAAAGGGTTTTGAGGCTCTACCTTTAAAGAGCTCAGTAGTGGATTTGAAATCTCGGAACGTGTTCCGGGGACAGAACGTAGGCTTAGAAGAAGCCGAACCTGGATAACTCTGCTGAGTGAAGTATTTCTTACCCTTAACTCCTTATATATATTGCTTGCTTAAAATAACCAAAAACTGACCAAGTAAAGAGGTCAAGCTGAGTTGTGCGCTATAAACATCTGAGTTCAGGAATAGACTCTAAGTGCTATCTCCTGACTCAAGCTAAGAAACTGATCTAGTCACCAGTTGACTAAGCCAGTGTCTTGCTGTTTACTCAGCGTTGCTGTCAATACCTTTTTCTTAAGAAAAAGAAGTCTGCCCTAATTTTGCAAAAAGTTTAAATAGTTCCTAACTCCCCCTTGGAACTATACTTGCAACCTCACAAGGGACCAACAGAAAAAAATGAAATCCAACCCGTGAAGAGCGTAATCTCCCGAGGTTCCACATCCGACTTGACCCGTTTTCAATCTTAGCCTATCCCATAGCCGCTGCACTAGCAGTTGCAACCCTTATATCAGATGCTGAAGTCGATTTAGGCATCGTGAACGACAAACATATACCCTAGAAGTTAAGAGGTTTTCTTTTACATCGTTTTTTCTGTCAATTTTTAGGGTGGGAAGAAGATATGGGTAGAGGCTTTTTTTTCTTTTCAACTTTTTAGTATTTTTGTTTTGGAGGGAATATGTAGCGCTAAAAATAATTGTAAAACCACGAAAATCCAGAGTTAATTTTAAATTTGTCCTTTTCAAATTTTTAGTATTTTTATTTTGAGGATAATTTTAAAAAATTGAGAGTTCAAAATTAATCACATCGATATTTTAATAATAATAGTTGTATTTTTTTTATAATTAGTAATGATTGTTTTTTTTAATAACTTTATGCTACGAGTAAATTATTTCCCTGGCATAAGTAGATTAAGCCACGAAAATAAATTATTGTGGCAAAATTCGTGGTATGAGTGTGTTTGCCACGAAAAAATATTACCCGTAGCATAAATAAATCATCTAATCCTAAGTTTTAGTGGAATCTATTTTTCCCGTGGCTAAATGAAAATATGCCACGAATTTTGAATTTCTGTGGCATGATTCGTGGCGCAAGTGATGATTTGTTGTAGTGGGTGTTTCAACGGGGGAGGGGTTGAATGAAGATGGAGAAGGTTATTTATAGGTGAGATTTGTGCCCACTAAGCATACACTTACCTACTACTCATGTCATGCTTCTATTTTGAACAAAATGTGGTTGTGCTTCCTTAATTATTGGCCTCAACTTGGTTGGTGTAGTTTTGACCTGAAATTATTTTATATTTCTGCAACTAACTTTGCAAAATTCCTGCTCTCTCTGTGTTTGTCCTGTGATGATGCTGAAGATGGATCCAGAAAGACGGGGACGTCTATTTTCTGGATCCGAACTCACTTCTGATGTTCTTGAAGGTTTAGCTCCCCGAAGAATTTAATCAAAAGTGGGTAGTGATCATTTCGGATTTTCTGCACATCTAAGTTAGTTTAATGGCATATTCCCACTTTGTCACCCACTAACCCATGTTTTCCTCTTCTTTCGAATATTTCTTTTTTATTTTATATTTTATATTTCTTTATTCTTTTATACTCTTTATTTTTGTTTTGTTTTTTTTTTTATTTTTTATAATAAAAATGACAAACTATAAGTTATAATTATAATCTATGATAAAAATTACAGTTACTTTATAATTTATTAGACTAAGTCTTGATTGAACTTCAATTGTTTTCTTTTAATTGAATTTTTTTTTTAAATGGATTGTTTTTAATTAAACACTATAAGTTTAGTACAATTATAAATGTAGATAATTTAATGACTTAATACATCATTTATCTTCTCAACTTGTCCATAAAGTTTGATTAGACTTTTGAACTTTCAAAGTATTCTGATAGTCCTTCAACTTGCGTAAAATATCTTGCTAGCCCCGCAACTTACTTAAAATGTAATCAATTAATCACTTGCTTGTAAAAAAGGTAAGCGACGTGCAAAATGACTCACCTTGAAAAAGTAAAATGACCAAAGTCGGTGCATGATCGCTCCCAATTTTATGGTGTTTTTAGGATCGTTTTTGCTTTGTTTCTATTCGATTTCAGTATCGTTTTGTTATCTTTTAGTTAAATTTAGCAATTTCTATTATTTATGGCATTTTCTGTATTTTTAGGTATTTTTAGGACTATTTGAGCATTCCCGAACCAGACCCGAGCCTTTTGGAACATTTTTAGACAATTCAAGGACTGTCAAAGCACTTTTGGGATTCGTCAATGACCATTAGAGCAAATTTCGGAAGCTTAGGACCAAAATGGAGAAAAAACCGGACATTATGCCCCATTTAGGTGCCTGTCTCGACAAGACAGCCTGTGTCTTGACGAGACGAGGCATGAGAGGCGCAAAAAACGCTTCTCCCTTGCTGGAATCTCGAATCGTAAAGTCTAAAAACCCCTTTTTAGATGTAGTAAATGACCGTTGTACCCCCGTAGACCTAGGTTTTCGCCCTATGTTGATAAATAGGGAGCTATTCTCAGTTCTTCGGGGAGATCAGACATTTAATTAATTCCTTAGCTACATTCAATATTTTTCAGCTTTCATATTTTAATTCAGTTTTAGCTTAGCTTTAATTCATTGAAGAACAAGCTCAAAGGGTAGAGGATCTACCTTGTTTACATTGTAATCAGAGAAACGGGTTTTAGAATTTCTTTCTCCTTCCCTTTTATCTTTATTTACATTTAATCAAGAATGCCTTCATTTATTCTTAATTGCATGATTGATATGATTAGTTTGTCTATGAGTTAATCCCCATCCAATCTAGGATGGGGATGAAATTGGTTGAATGATTATGTATGATTAGGACTTAGGGTTTATTAAATTCGCTCTTGATTGATCAGATTATGCATGCTTAATGCCTAGATAATGTCAGGAATATTATTAATGCTAGAATGAGAATCGATTATGATCAACTAGCCTGCTTAATGTACATAATTACGCTTAATGCCTATGAACCTGACTTAGATAGGATTATAGATAGATGAAAACCTGACCACAGAATTGTCTATATGGAATATGTGTTAATCTGACCTTGCTAGAGACCACTAGGAGTGAGGCTGCGTGACTGGGCCAAGGCTTTAGTATTAATTGTCAAAAGACCTAATGCTTTGCATGACCTAGGGTATATGCCTAATCAAGTCGTCACCCAGATGCATGTGAATAGGATAGATGAATATTGATCACATTTGTCTTTCTTATTAGGACAATTACCTTCAATCACTAGTAGAGCTTAAACCTGAATTCCTTTAAACCCATATTTAGGAATTAACCAATGAATTCCCCATTCTAGGTCGTGACTTACCATAAATCACAATCCACCCTGCGACTTGTTTTGTTTACTGTTTTCCTTAGATAGATATTTATTTTATTTGTTTCAAAACCAAATACCATTCAACTCTGTTAAATAGATAGATTTACCCTTCAAATTAGCTAATTAGGATAATAGTCTTTGTGGTTCGATCTTGTGCTTAACACTATATTACTTGTTGCGATAGGATACACTTGTCCTATTAACTGTTATATACTTTACGAGCATCAAGTTTTTTACGCCGTTGTCGGGGAATATTGTAATTGTGATTAGTTAAATTTAGATTGGTTTATTAGCTTGCTATGAACCGACGTTCTCAGAGTCATTCTCCATTACGGTTTGATCCTGACATTGATCAGACAGAGGGCCAACGAGCATTTTAACACAACAATCCCTGAAGAAAGTTCCGAAGAAGAACCAATGGCAGACCGGTCTATTATGGAGTTGCTTAAGGTGAAGAGGCCTACTGCTACCTCGAGCATCCTTGATCCCGAGATCACCGCGACTTTGCTCGAGGTCAAGCCGGTAATAATATAGATGATCCAGAACTCGGGTCAGTTTGGTTGGGATTACCATGAGGATCCCAATGCACACCTCAATAAGTTTATGGAGTATTGTGGCACCTTTAAGTACAAAGATATGACACCCAAACATGTTTTTTTTAAAGTTGTTCAGATTTTCCTTGAAGGATAATGCTGCAGACTGGCTGAGCTCACTCATACCAGGATCTCTCATAGATTGGGAAACTACTGTGGCCGTATTTTTGGCAAAGTTTTTCCCTCGGTCGAAGATTGCACAGTTCAAGAGCGACATCACATCGTTCCAGCAGTTTTAGAGTGAGAACCTGTGTTGAGCGATTTCCGCAAGTGCACGGTATACGCTTGTAGTAATAAAAGATATCGAACCCACAGGGAACGCTTTTTAACTAAAAACTTATTTAATTCAGTTTTATTCACATCTTTAGGTTTAACTAAAGAAAATCGTTTAATTGATTGTATTGGTTCGGATAAATTAGGATTAGATGAGAATATTATATGTTGAACTTTAGAGAACAATTATGTCTTGAGACCTGTTTTCGTTCCTATTTGGATTTTACCAAATATTTAGGTACTTTGCATGAAAGAAACATATTCGGACGTAAAAGTACTCTAAATAGATATAAACAACACGATTTCAATATAAATTTAATGTATTTATATATGATATTTTAGGTATATTTTAGGCTTAACAAACTCCCACACTTAAGCTTTTGCTAGTCCCGAGCAAAATTTCACTGAATTTATTTTTTAATCAATCTATTTATAAATAGAACATATATCCATATATTCCTCTTTAAATTAGTTAAACCAAAAGATAAACTTTTCATGGTAAATTTATACACAAAGTATCAAACTAACTAGTGTAAAAGAGATATATCATTCGTCTTGTATCTCAATTTTTATATTGAAGTATTCGGGACGGTGTAAGCACGCATGTTTTTGAATCTTTCGTCTCAAGGCATTTAAAGCACAAAATTTCCTTTCCCAAACCTAAACTATTACAAATATAGATTTATTAAGGACTTAGATTTAATATATTTGCTTAGTCACGCCCGTGATAAGGGTGGTCTCGTCCGTGACTTAATATAAATTAATTCGCTTTTGTGTTTGTTTAAGAGGTACCGACCATGCTATGGGTGGACGCAATCGTTACTTAAAACTTTAAACACGTTTAATTTTGCTTTAATTTCTAACGTTCCTTTCATACCTCGACCGTGATAAGGGTGGTCTCAATCGTGGCCAAAAGTAAACTGTACTTAATGTTCTTCCCTTTCATACCTCGATTGTGATACGGTTGGTCTCAATCGTGGCCAAAAGTTAAGAATACGACTACTTGATTTAATTAACACGAAAATAAAATTGGGAAAGAAAAATAGCACATTCATCCTACACGGACTTGAAATTCAACATGTATTATGGCTAAAGTTTCCTTAAAAACTTCAATTGGTTTTTAATGTAAGACGAAAATCATACCGAGCTAAAAAGCTAAAGTTGTTAGTTCGATTTATGCCTATAAACCTAATTGAAAATTGAAAATAAGATTTATATGTATCATGAATTCATGATATAAAATAGAGATTTGAAACTAAAGAAATTTTACTTATATACATTTACTCGAGACGTTTTTTATAAAATCGTATCGGAGATTTGTAAAAATATTGCCCGTATAGAAATATCATTTCTAACAATAATGATAACCTTAAAATATGTTAAACATTAATTTGAAAGTATAATTTATTTGAAACATATGAAATATATAGTTAATAAAAAAATTACATTTATGAAAAATAGCTATTATTTTTGAAAAATGTTGCACAAAAAATGTTGCATTTCTGTTTTGAAAATGTTACATTATATACTTTACTTAAACTTGAATAACAAAATAAATAGCATTCATTCATATTCGTTATACTTAGATAAATAACATTCATTCTCATTCGTTGCATTCATTCGTACTTAAAATTAAAATGAATATGAAATATCTCCTCCCACACTTAATTTGGATCATGTCCTCATTGGTGCAAAAAGCGATAAAACATGAAAAATAGTACGAAATCAAATCATAAGAATGGGAATTAAAAATATAGTACGAGAACATTCAAACATAATAATAGAGAGAATTGTACCAAACATAATTAGAAATATTGTACCAAACTTGAACAAAACATAATAACGAAAATAAGTTAAAGATAGAAAGGATAAAACCTATCAAGGTGAACTTGGTGGTGAAGGCGTAGTCTCAACTCCTTGGCGTCGAAAGAAAGATAGCAACCGGCGGCGAGTAGAATTGTGCTCACATCTCAATATAGTGATATTGGTATCCACCGTGTTTATCCTCGAACTCATTTCGGTATTGTGGGCAACAACTTCATCTAACCGCAAATTCATGTGACGGTTATGCTCGTTCATTTGTGTCAAAACATGTTGCCATCCAACTGGTTCTTCAACATTCGGTTCCACAGGTGCGTGCTCTTGTGCATTGGCATCAACATTCTCCTCCTCCGCCTCTTCATCAAATTCCTAATTATCTTCTTCATCATCATCTTGTGCACCTAAGCCTTGAGAACTTGAAGCTTCACCACTCAAAGTAGCAAAAACACGTCTTGTACGATCTTCATACGAGATAAAAGCGGGTGGTCCCAATTTCTTCAATAAATTGGCTCTTTGAAGGTTCGTGATATCCAAGGAAGGTAAACCAATGTGAGGCATATTTTGATAATCTGCTAATTCACCCCGAGCATCCAAAACAATGCCGATAATTAATTTACCCATTGGCACTTGCTTATTACGTGAAGCGGAAGCTCAAACTAAATTAGTAAATATTATCTCAATACTATCAACTGTCAAGTTCTTAAAAATACTATCCAACACAAACAAATCACGGATTTGCACCTTTGAACTTTCAACCCGACCAAATAAAGAAAAGGATAAAAATTTGTGAAAGAAAAAGATACAAATATCCTTAATTAATTTGCTAGATGTGTTCTTCGGACGAAAAACATCTAGGTTGGTCAAAGATTGCCAAACCGTGTGTGCATTAAAAGTCTTTGGTTTTGAATAAAAATTTTGAGTAGAAAAACCAAACCAACAGCCCATTGCCGCATACCCGACTTCAAAACGAACTCCATCATTTCGAAAAGAGATAATGTCTTTCTTCTTACCATAAGTTAGAGTTACCAAAAATTCCAAAATATGCGATTTATTACTAGGAAAACGCATACTAGCAAATCTTGTCCAACCAAGAACGGATAAATATTCATCAATACGTTCGGTAAAAGAAAATATGTTTACCGTTTCATTATCGAGAAAAGGCATGATGACGAACTCAACTTGGCTATTAGAAAAACGGCGAAATTTTCATCCTTCGGCCTCCGTCGCAATATCGAACAGTGCTCCGTATTGAATGCGTAATCTAGTGACTTTAGTGGCTTTGGTTTTGTTAGCAACAATTTTTTTTTTTTGTTTAGCCTTTTTTTTTGTGAAATTTGGTGAAAGATATGAAGAAAGTTGAAAGAGATTAATGTAGAGTAAAGATAATGGTGGTGATTTAGGGAAGAAGAAGATGAATAGGGTAAAGATATATTGGGAATGTGAGTGAATCGTGGTATTGGGAAGACTAAAAGATGAGTGATTGGTGAAAATATAGGTGATATAAATAGGTGTAAGTAGTAGTTATTGATTAGGATAGAGTAATAGGTATGTAATTAGAGTAGGAATAGGATTAAATGTAAAAAAAATCATCCAAATCCCGTCATACCAGTCGCTTGTCGTGACTGAGATTTTTAAAATCTCAATCGCGACAACAAGCTTGTCAGGGGGGCAAATTTTTTCTGAAAATTCCTCTTTTACTGTCTCAACTGAGATTTCAGAATCTCAACTGAGATTCTGGAATTTATGGGTAAAAATTGAACTGTTTTTGACAATTTTAACATGACTAATTCAATTCCTCATGTAATTAAGTGACATCAATGCAAATTTTAATTCCTGAAACTGAGATAAACAAAACTGAAACATTAAATTAAAGGAAAACCAAAGGTTGTTCCTTAAATAAAATAAATGAAGTAAAGAATTAATGCACTTTATTAATCATAATCAAAGGAAATACAATAAAATACCTTATTACATATATACATAAAAACATCTATGCATAAAACAACAAACATATATACACTTATTTACAAACAAACTACATAAACTCAAATAGTATCCCTATGAATTGTAATACGGCGAACAGTGGCCCGGTCAATCTTCGCTTGAATGAAGATTTGTCTTTCTTCAGGAGAAAGAAATTTTGGACCAGAAACTGATCCCTTGGAACCTAGAATGATTCCACATATAATATTCCCAAACCATATTGTTCGATTCTTCGAACGGGAAGCGGCAACTAATCCCTCCATCAAAATCTTTGAGGAATTAACTGTGTTACCTTGGAAAATATCACCTAGCACATACAAATCGGTATCCTAGACGACCCTGCTTCTGACTCGACCAAATAGACTATGACAGAGAAACTTATGAAGAAACAGCATGGAGTTAGAATTTATGATTTGTTGTAGGCAAGACTTGGATTGAATCTCCAAAATCCCGTCAACATTCTCCATATATATGTAGAAGTGATATCTCTGTCAGGATGGTGCGAAGTGGTGTCCCGTGGTGGAAAACCAAACCAATTATGAAGTTCAGGATATCCAAAAGTGAATATCTTCCCTTCACAACGAAAACTGAGACGAACACGCCTCTTATTGATGAACCGAATGGTAGATAGAAACTCTAATACCAAGTTCCCAATTATAGGAAACTTCATGGAAGCAAACTTGGTCCATCCCAAATTTGACAGATAGCGATTCATGTCATCGCTTATCCCGAGTTCTTCGTTCAGGAACTCGTCTAGATACAGCATGCCACAAAATTGTGCATATCTAAACTGCAAATAACGTTTCCCCTCATCATGATTGTAGATTGGAAACCATGCTCCATAGCGAGAAGAGATATCAACTCTCTTGCTTCGAGCTGAAGTGTTCTTCCTAGCATTTTTCAGAGAAGTAGTCATGTTTGTGAATAAAATTGTGTTTGTAACCTTTAGAATTGAAGAAAGAAATTCAGAATTCTAAAAGATGAAATGAAATGGAATAATTCTGAACCTACAGGAATATATAAGATACATAAGTGAAAGGTTGTGTCTGTTAAAAATAAAAGATGTCGAACAGATACCTTTTGGATTTAACTGACAGAATTTTTGAAATGAGATGTCTGTAATCTCTTACAGTTATATCAAAATGTTTAAAATACTGAAAACCTGATTTCCGGAATCTCAACTGAGAATTTCCAAATCCTGAAACATGGAAAATCTCAACTGAGATTTCTGGATATATTTTCTCAAAAACACTTTAACACTTTATGAAAATTTTCAAAACATGACTAGATCAGAATTGTAAAAACTTATTTGTAGACAAAAACTAGAAATAAAAATTAAAAAAATAAAAATAAAAATTATGAACAAAAGATAATAAAAACTAAAAATTAAAAATATGAAAACGAAATAAATTAATCTTCGTAGAATTCGTCCATGAATTCAATTGCTTGAATTGGAGCTCATTCGTAATAAATTTTGCATCGATTACCGTTAACCTTAAATCGATCGCCTTTGGAATTTTCTAGCTCTAAAGCTCCATAATCAAGCGTTTTATTAACCACAAACGGTCCATTCCATCTAGACCTGAGCTTACCTGGGAATAATTTCAAGCAGGAATAAAAGAAAGTAGAAATGTATCCCAAACTCTGAAATTATTATTATATTTTTTTTTTCTTTTTTTTTTCTTTTTTTAAGCGTTTTCTTTTTTTAGCGTTTTCTCAATTTAAGAATCTAATGATTTCGGTTCAATGTCCGAACTTTTGGTTCTGGCCTCGAACAAAAACTACGCACATTAACTGAAACTTGCAAAACAATATTAAAAGTATACAATTCCTTCCTGACGGATAAGGTAATTTCATCCTACTTCTGATATATCTTTCTTTGATTAGCTATTTCTTAGAAAGATAAATGTAAGTGTTTGTAAGGAAATGATAAAAAGGGAAATTATTTGAGTTTAGTGTAGGAATTGAATAAATTTCTTAACAAAGAGATATGATGTTTTGGTGAAGGACTAAGTGTATAGAAAAGAGGTAAAGGTTTCTGGGAAGATTTTTTTGTGGGAAAAATTATCTGTCTTGCTCCTGATACTGCAGTTACGGAACCCAGGGGCGGATCTAGGGGGGTAGGGGAGGGTCTCCCGACCCTCTGACCCTCCGGAACACCCTTGACGAATAGTGGTTCAGTCCCAAGAAGCCCCTCCAAAATAGTTAAAATTAGTACTTATAATGTGGAATGTGATTATATAACATAAAACTAAGTTTGCATAGTTGGTTGTGGTGATAATTAAGGGTATTTCTACATCCAAGTGATCCTATGTTTGAATCTCTCTCTCTTCACTTTTTATCTCATTATTAACCTCATTCTCCTTTATTATTTTTAATTAAATTTTTTTAGTTACAAAAATCATGACCGAGAAGACAATTTGATGAATAATTTCTCCAATTGATCAAACTTATCAACGTTAGGGATAAAATTGCTCTTGACTGCCAACATTAAGGATAAAATTGCACCATTTTATACGTTAGAGGTAAAATTATTCTTAGGTGTAAACATTAGAGTATTTTTGCACCTTATCCTTACTTTATATTGAATCTCAGTTGTTTTGTACCTTAATGTTTCCAATTATGATCAAATTTACCCTTATATTATCAAAAATTTGAAAATTTCAATTTGACTACTACGAATCAAAACCCCTAAGTCGTTATTAAGAAAAAAATATCTTCATGCAATGGAGCCCCTCCGGACCTTGACCTCTGGCTCCGCCACCGCCGAAACCCGATATGCAATTTGAAAAATTTCTGTTCCCTTCTGATGTATTTGCTAGCCGAATTTCTTTTCTGTAGACTCCTTCTGTGAATTTCATTGATAATCAAATCTCCAGTCTATCTTTGAAAAAACTTGAATTTTTTTTATCTGCAAACATCTAATTGCAAACGTTAAATAACAACGAGGATTTAGTCCTAGCGACCATCCTCAAAAATAAAAAACTATAAAATAAATAAATACATATATTATAAACCAAGGTTCGGAATAAAACACGAAAAATATAAATTTTTGTTAAAAATTTGGCGTTTCCCGGCAACGGCGCCAAAAACTTGTTGAGCGATTTCCGCAAATGCACGATATACGCTTGTAGTAATAAAAGATATCTTGCATAAACATTACATGTGTCTTTCATGTGTGTAAATACATTTTGTCCCGCATAGCCACCGAGTTATTTTGCAGGAAAGCAATAAAGGCTAGGGAAGCGATCACCAATGTCGTCCCAACAAAATTTGAAAAAAAATCAATAGCAAATGCAAAAAGTGGATAAGGAATGTCCGTTTGGAGAATCACCTATTCACATCATGTTAACATCAATGGTAAAAGAGTCTGCAAATCCATTTAAAACAAACGGAGGATGACCGTAAACGTCATTCAAAACAGCGGAGGATGACCCTAAACGTCATTCAAAACAGCGGAGGATGACTATAAACCTCATTCAAAACAAACGGAGGATGACCGTAAACGTCATTCAAAACAACGGAGGATGACCGTAAACGTCATTCAAAACAAACGGAGGATGACCATAAACGTCATTCAAAACAGCGGAGGATGACCGTATGACCGTATGACCGTAAACGTCATTCAAAACAAACGGAGGATGACCGTAAACGTCATTCAAAACAGCGGAGGATGACCGTAAACGTCATTCAAAACAAACGGAGGATGACCGTAAACGTCATTCAAAACAGCGGAGGATGATCGTAAACGTCATTCAAAACAAACGGAGGATGACCGTAAACGTCATTCAAAACAGCGGAGGATGGCCGTAAACGTCATTCAAAACAAACGGATGATGACCGTAAACGTCATTCAAAACAAATGGAGGATGACCGTAAACGTCATTCAAAACAGCGGAGGATGACCGTAAACGTCATTCAAAACAAACGGATGATGCCCGTTAAAGGTCATTCAAACTAGAGAATGCCCAGTCTCAAAGCCATTCAAAACTGTAGGATGAACAGCCTCAAGCATTCAAACTGTAGAATGAACAGTCTCAAATCATTCAAAATTGGAGGATGATAAAAGCTCACACAAGTCGCAGAGAGCCGCTATAAAAGCTCACATATCAAAATCAAATCAGCACGAATCAAGTCAGATCAACACAGATTGATCCAAACATCCAGAGAGTTTTACTAAACTTTTCTTTGTTACTTTTTCGCACAATAAAATGCAAAAATGGATATCTATATGTACTTTGTATACTCCATTTCTAATGGAGATATACAAAGGGGGACAGCTGTAGATACTCATTTTTGTGCGGGACATTTTTACAATTTAACAGACAATATTTGAAATTTTGACAAGTTTATAAATTATATCAGTAATAAAACATTTTATTTTCATGTGTGATTTACGGAGAAATGAGACTTTTATATACCAATTTATTATAATATAATTATCAAATCAAACCACATTCAAGATATAATTTATTGGAACAAAAGTATCTTCCATCTTGATGTAAATTTATACTTGAGGTATAATATATGGTTTTCTAAATTTAATTTTAAAATTGTTATATTTGAAATTTGTTAGTTAAACTCAATTTTTGTTTGATAGTTAAGTTAACTCATTCATTTTGTAATTATGTACCAGAAATGAATATAGCTTTAGGTATGATTTATTATTAAGAGATTAGCTATTGAAGATTCTTTTTACATAATATTTAGAACATAATTTATTCTTAGAACTAATTAATCATGAATGGAAAATAAATTCTAATTAATAAGACATAAATAAAATAGAGTGCATTATGAAAAAAAATAAGATTGTATTAATAAGTCTAATCCAATTACATATTTTATTTGGCAGATAAATAAAGAATCAGCCTATCTCTAATCAAAAGCGAACTTTAAGCATCATTCACTCTTCTTGACACTAATGGGACAAATCCACTCTTCTCAAGGCTGCAAGAAAAAACCACAAATGCATTTGAGTCCAAAAGCAGAAAAAACAAATGCTGAAAACAACCTTGAAAAAAATAACCATTATAAAAGTGGACACATGCAGCACAAGAGACAAAATGCAGCACAAGGATCAACAATGCAGAAAAACTCATCACACAAAAGACCATGACTTGTACATCTATAAATAGAGAGGATTGAATCTGTAAAAAAGGCCCCCAATTTTAGGTAGACATATTTAAGCTTTAGAGGGGGCCAAAAATCTGTCAATGGAAAATCCTTTGTTCTTCGATTTTTGATTCATTTGCTTCTCTTTTTTTTCCTCATTTTTAGTTTACAAATAAAGGTTAAAGCATGAATGAAGATCACTGAGTTCTAAACCAAAGAGTTAAAATAAAGACAGTTTTTGTTTAATAAGCAAATAATTTTTATTCGGAGTTGATAAAAATGATTTGTTCAAAGAACTAAAAAAAACGAATTATCTGAACCTTTGCAAAGCTTGGCCTCCCAATTTTTAGACAGATGAAAAGCTTTAGAGTCTCTGTAGAGAAATTCCATTCTTCAATTTGGGTTACATCCGCATCACTGAGTTTAAGATCAAAGAGTTGAAAACAATTTTCATTTCATCAGTTTTTATTCAGAGTTAAAAAACTTGATTTGTTCAAACCTGAGTTAGAACACCCAAAATATAGAAATGACAAAAATCAACTAATAAGAACTAACCAAAAATAAACTCTAAAATAAGTACATAGCCATTTTTATTTCTTGCTTTGCCTTCCAGGAACTCAACTTCGTCAGGATCGGTAGAGACAACACCAGCCACCGCCGTCTCCGCAATCCGGTCACCCGGAATCCCAGGGATCTAAAAAGAAAATAAAAAGCTAATGTTAGATCTGGACCGTAAATGAGCGGATCTAAGCAATCGGAGAGAAGATATGTTGAAGGAGAAGAGAAACGGGATTCTTACCTTGTAAATGGCGCTGACGAAGAGCAGACCGGCGGACGGACAGATCAGAGCAGAACGCTAACCACGGAAGCAGGGCGAAGCTTCATTTTAATGAAATGAGAACGGAAAGAAGGAAGATGCCTCCGTCAAGAACCCTTTGATGCCTCTGTTACGATATCATCGTTGCCATGGAGGAAGAAACGGCCGTCGGAGTAGACCACAGTCGAGAATGGGAGGTGGTCGGCCATGGGTTACAGTTCAGGACCTTTATTCTTTGCAAGAGGAAGAAGAAGATTGCGGTAAGAGGAAGGTATAAAACCCTAAATAGCCAAATATATACTCCACCATTTTACATTCCAAAATTACCCCTGCGAATCCCGCATTACTCCTTCCTCATTTTATTAATTTGTGAATTTGGCCCCCATTATTCTAATTGTTTAGATCAGATCCCTGTATATTTAATTAAGCCCTCCTCTATGCTTCAATTAGGCCCATTTCGGTTCATTTTCTTGTTGATAATATATTAATTTTTTGAGTAATTAATTTATTAGTCCCTATATTTTGACTAAACACTGTTTAGTTCCTGTATTTTCAAAAACATACGATAAAGTCCCTAACCTTTTTCACGATGAACTATTTAGTCCCTAACGTTTTTCTTGGTGAACTGTTTAGTCCCTGTCGTTAGACTCTCATGAAGATTTTGTTAGTCAATTTGGATTTGCGTTCTTTTTTTCCTTTCCTTTAAACTCTAATGCATCTGAAATCAACTTTCAGTGTTCTTCTTTTTTATTTTCTTCTTAATCGTTCAAATTCGTAAGCATTGGGTCTTTTCTTTTTCTTGTTCTCCATACAAATAGCTTCTTCTTTTAAATTGGATTTCCTCTTCTAAAGTTTGAAGGTAAATAGTAAAATGTAATTTAGTCATTTCCGAAGTCATAAACGGTAAAAAAAATCTAACAAACAGAATGAATGACTAAACAGTTCATTGAGAAAAAGGTTAGGGACCTTACCATGTGTTTATGAAAATACAGGGACTAAACAGTATGTTTTGTCAAAATATAGGGACTAATAAATTAATTACCCTAATTTTTTTGTATGGTAAGTTTAGATAGCTAATTATGGTTCTTAAATTAGCTAGCCGTTAATTTAATTTTGACAATAATAATATTTATTCAAATAATTTAATAATTTATGATTTAGTCTCATTTATCGGATTTAAATTGTTGAATAACGATTATAATACAACAAGTTTATCTCGATTATGGATAGTAATCTTGATGAACCAACGATAAATAGTCGCTAAAGTGTACGTTGCTACATTCGTTTAATGTTTTCCCTCACTTCATCAAAATTATATAAAGATGATAACATGTGACGTTCTTTTATTTATCGTGTTTTAACCGTTGAATAATGGTTGTAAAAGGACCGGATTATCTCGACAACTGAATAGTGATACGTATAAATAAACGACAAATAATGGAGAGTGATTATTATGTTTTAATACATTATTACGTTTTAATATTCAATCGTTGTATAGCGATTATATAACTACCATATCATGTTGATCACTGGATAGTGATCCTAATAAACATACGACAAAAACCTTGCGAGCGTCGTCAATGGCTTGAATATATACAATTAATGACCCTTCAAAGCAATCCTAAACACAAGCACATAGAAATATAACAGTACCGATTTATCGGGCGGGATAGGGTGAGATTTCGTCTCTTCTCTATACGTAACCGAAACCGAACTTGGAATCATCGCAGACCAATACCTTATCTGAACTTTACCTGAATGGGTCAATTTGGAATCAAATCGGTGTCCAATCAGACCGTCAAACTGATTGGTGGCGACTCGAAAACCCATTGGACCAGTCTCCTTGGAAGGACTATCCAGCATCGTTGAAAACCAGTAGAGCGGGAGCCCTATCGAAGATATAAACAGTTCGCGATCCGCGGGCACGGATACGACACCATGCATGATAGCAATTTACTAACCAGAATTACTTAGGATCCCTTAGCATGATTCAGAAAATACCTTACTAACTCATACATAACATCAATTTAGAGAAAAGTACAAAAATAAACCTTGTGGTTAGACCTGTTTTCGAGCAACACCCATGTGGTTTAAAAGTTTGCAAAATGGTATATTGAGGTTCATTCCGTTAGCAAACACATACCAAATAGACTAACGGTGTTAAAAGTCAAAGGAAAAAAAGTTAATTTGATCCTTATATTTATTTATTTTTATAAATTAACCCTCTAATTATCTAATTATCACAAACAAATTTCAAAGAAAAATTAAAATCAATTATACCATCTTTTTCATTTCCTTAATTTTTTTTCTTTCTCTCTCTTCTCTCTTAATTTTTCTCTCTCCAAAATTAATTCAACCACCAAACAAACATCCCATGACCCTCCAACCAAGCACGAGCTCCAACCAAGACCGTCTTCGCTTCCCATACAACATCGCCCTTACAATCGTATTAACAGTTTCCGCACACGAATTCTCTTCTTCCCCAGTCTCCACCTCACCTCCCTCCAGTTCCTCAATAATCATAGTATCCCAAATACTCAAACCGCGATAAATTAATAAGAAACCCTGAATTTAAAATTTAACACTTTATACAGATTATGTACGCATGGCACTTACACAAATTGTGGATCACAGATGAAATGAAATCTCCCACAACTAAAAACAGAAACCCTAATATCTAAAGGGACATGATGCATGAAGTCTGGGTTTATTTACAGAGAAGACAAACACCAAGAATTGGGTCAAAACGTGAGATCAAATTAGAAAAGATTGAATCGTGGTTTCGAGAAGACACCACCATGGTATGATGGTGAACAGAGGATCAATCAAAAGGCGGAAAAATTCAGGCAGCAATGCGATCGGAATCAAAAGGAAAGGATGATCGGGTAGTAATTGTAGAAATTCCAAAATGAAAATTGAAGAAAAGCTAAATCTTGAGTGGTAAGGACTGTGGGAAATGAGAGATTGCCTTGATTATACTCTTAGAACTTTGTCGAAACAAACTTTGAAACAGAAAGGGGAGAGAGAAATGGTTAGGGAGTAGGAAGGAAATTTGAAAAAGTGGGGAGTGGGAGAGAAAGATCAAATGACTGGAGGGGTTGAAAGGGAGGCGTGAAATTGAATGAAATCTCTCTTAATTTTTTATTTTTTTAATTTTGGGGTTTGATTATGATAATTAGATAATAAGACAGTTAATTTATAAAAATAAATAAATATAAGGATCAAATTAACTCTTTTTCCTTTAACTTTTAACACCGTTAGTCAATTTGGTATGTGTTTGCTAACGGAATGAACCTCAATATACCATTTTGCAAACTTTTAAACCACATGGGTGTTGTTCGAAAACAGGTCTAACCACAAGGCTTATTTTTGTACTTTTCCCTCAATTTATCGGTCCGATTTGCAATCCCACACTTCATTTATGGTCCCTTAATTAGCAAAATTGTCAATACATCATAGTTGTTGTGCCTCCGATGAATTCATCACGTAGAACGAAGTAAATACTTTTTCTCATTATGTTTGTTTATACAAACAATTTACTCAACTATTTCATAGTTTCTTTCAACTTATCAAATTTTTTTTTTTTTGAATGGAAGAATTAAAAAACATGATAACATAGATTTAAAGCACAAAACTCATGTCTAGTTAATAAAATTCACCAGTAAGTATCAGTGGCGAATTCAGGATTTGAGGGATGGGGGCAAAACTCTAGGTAAAAAAATTTAGACAAAAATGCAAAATTGTTCAATTTTTTATGACAAAAAATGCAAAATTGTTCAATTTTTGGTGACGAAAAATGCAAAATCGTTCAATTATCATGCGTTATTTTCATGATTTTTTTGATAAAAAAACATGAATTTTAATGTTTCCGACTCGTAATCATCCATTTCCAGGATTCTCGGGTTGTTACGCATCAAATATCCCTAACGTTTTGGGTCAGGAGCAATTTTACTCCTAACATCTAAAATGGTGCAATTTTACCCATAATGTTTGTAGCCAAGAGCAATTCTAAAAAAGATATAATGTTTTTTTGTAATTTAATAATAAAATTAGAGATTAATATTTATAAATTCGGTGAATTTTTTAAATTTTTTTTGTCTAATTCATACAAAAGACATTATATTTTTTTATTTTTTTCATATCCCAACATATATTTGTGATTTGTTACTGATAAAATAACGCATGGTGTGTAGTGTAGATAACAAGATTCATGACTGAGAAGACAATTTGATGAATTATTTCTCAAATTGGCTCAATTTATCAACGTTAGGGGTAAAACTGCTCTTGGCTTCCAACAATAGGGATACAACTCTACCATTTAGACGTTAGGGGTAAAATTGCTCCTGATCCAAAATATTATGGTTATTTTTGTAACTTAACTCTTCATTTTGGACTTGAATGTTTTTTTTTTTTTAGGGGGTGTGGGGGGGGGATGCCCCTTTGAGCCCTCTACATCCGCCACTGGTAAGTATGAAGATATTCCCAATTCCATTGCCATGTTATTACTCCAAAACAAATTTTGTTTCAGTTTGCTATTATACTGTAGAAATTTAGTAAAATACCCAAAAGTTAAAGCTAATAGTTAATGCATAATAATAGTTTAAATTATAATCCCTCATATACTTTCGCCCACAAATGCCCCTTCGGTTTAATATTATATGCGGAAATTTCACCAATTAATATTATATCAAAATAGGCTAAAGGTGAAAAAAGAAATATGAATCTCTCATTGTATGATTTTATTAGTGTGTTTTCATTGGCAATTTTAGTGATTTGCCCTTGTTTAGCAGAATATGAGCTTAAGGATGTGGATGTTACCGGAGAGGAAACGAAATAAATTTGTTCTGACATCAAGGATTCTACATTTGTTTCGAATATCTGAATTCGAATCCAAGACTTCCAGAGGACAGGGATCGCAATCTTTTGAAAATGTTCTTGAATAAAACTCAAAATACATGTTTAGAGAATTATGGCGTGTTTCGATCATTGGTTAATCAAACTACAGACAATGTGTTGAAAGAAAGATATTCCAAGTGTTTAGCTTCTTTTGATAAGAACAACATTAATCTCAAGGATACTGTACCTAGACAATTAGAAGCAAGTAATTATCTACTAGTAGAAGGTGCAGCATACGATACAGCAATTGATGCTAATAGATGTTTGAAACAATTTAGTTCACCACCCACCATCTCATCTTCAAACGAGCAAAAAATTCAATGATTCATAAAAGTATGTATTCTTTTTACTCTGATATCTTGGGATTTGAGAATGGCACAGGATGAGCCATAAAGTTTAGAAAGATGAAGCAAGGTAAATTTTGCCAAGTTTTAAAGTGTTGTACTTTTGTGTTTTTAAACCTTATTCCGATTGTAAAGATGAATCAAAAGATTTATAGAACCCCAGCTTTCTATCATTCAACCGAATTAACAGACTGCTAGCAAGATCGATCAATTATGATGCATCAATTTGTTTGTAATTTTCAATTATTTTTTTCCTTTAAATTATTGTAATCAAACCATTTATAATCAATAAAATAAAACAAGTTCAATATGTATGAGCTGATTAATCTTAACCACACACACATTTACACAAGATTATTAGAGAATTGTGAATTTTAACCCGATGTACAAAATAACACCATTTTAATTTTAATGTTTATCAATTTAGTCTCAAATTTTATTTCTCAGAGATCAATGGTAGCATTTCTAAAAGGGTGATGCTAAAATGATGTTATTCTATATGTTGGGGATAACATGACACTTCTCCAAAAACATTGAGCTTATTTTCATATATTATTTCTTTATGTACTTATTTTTAATTTACCTTGAAATTATTAAATGAATTCAGATAAAGACAATTTGAATCTTCTAATAAAAATTACTTTTCATTTCGTGTTTCAGTTTCACATTATTCACATATGAAATATGGTTAACTTGATCCTAAGGTAATCATTTAACTTGCTTTTAAATTAACTATACAGTAATTTATTGAAATAAATAAATAAATAATAAATATTTTTCGTGAATGGAATTAGGTAGCCGATGCTTTGGCAAGCTTCGGTCGTTCTAGCTCCGTTGCAACTTGGTGGGATACACCGCCGCATTTTTGCGCTAGCTTCATTCAAGATAACTTTATTTGTAGAACTTTATATCGGTTTTGCTAAGCCTTTGAACTTATTGTATCTACTTTATCTTGGTTTCTTCTTTTAATAATATCTGGGGGGAGGGTGGGCGGCCAGGGGGTGCCAACCTCGTTGGGATGTCCTCTGTCATCTTCCCCCCTTCCTCGCTTTCAATAAAAAAATACAATAATTTATGTTCTTTTAATTGTGTTAACCCATATAGGAATTCGGCCAATTAAATGTACTTTATTTTCTTGGATTAATATAAAAGCTATTACTGTGAGCTTAATTTTTTTTACTGCTCTCGAAATTCTGACAACCTTATTACTTTGTGAATTTTCACCACGTGATAGTCCATTATAATTAAGTTTTAAAACTGCAATCTACTTTTTCGGCCTGCCAAAAGTATTGTAAATTATAGAAAAAGATAGACCAATGATTGATTAGTTGAATTAATAAAAAAAATGCAGTTTTATTAAATAGCGGAGTCCAAGCATAGAGCTCAACTCAAAAAATCAGGCACAGTAAAAGAAATAAAAGGATTAGCAAGTGAACAAGAGTGACGAGCCAAAATATGGACCACCTTATTCGCTAATCTCGAAACAAAAATCAAAGTGAAACCATGATTATTCTTGAGTAGTTGTCGAATGTCCTATATAACACATCCGAATTCTGATAAATCCCGTTTGTTTGACTGAACTGCATCCACCACACCTTTGGTGTCTACCTCGAAGCTGACCTCAGTAAAACTACATACGTTTACCCATTCCATGCTCTTCTTCAATGCTAGAGATTCTGCTAATTTAGCAGGTATTGCTCCCTCTGACGTCCCGATCCTGCATCCTCGGAAGAGTCCGGTAGAATCGCGTATCACAGCTCCTGCACCGATCAGGCATTCGTCTACAGCGTCGATGTTACATTTGAGATGTCATATCGGAGGCAACAACCATCTATTACTCTCGCTTGGGCCGACCCTGCTCTTTTCTCCTCTCGAGCCCCTACTTCTGCGCCCCTCTAGCCACTCAGCCATGAATTTAAATGTGTAATGTTTGCCACATGTTTGATAATACTACAATATTGGCCAATAGTTACGGTAATCAAAACATTATTACATATCTATATTCATCAAATTCCCACACTTGGAGAATGTTTTGCGCTCTTAACAATTTTTTTCATTAACTAAAATATTTTAAAGGGAAAATTACAAAATTGGGTAAAATGAGAGATCCATTTACATATTTAACCCATTTACTCAACCTACTATATATCTAGACTGTTTTTGTGTGACTTTCCCATAATACCCTCAATATTTATGCGCGATTGTATCCCTCCCGTCTGATTTCGTAGATTCTAGCATATGTGAAGCATGCGAAGCTAATGTTTGGTTTAGTTGATGATTTTAATTAGCATATGTGAGGTCTGGTTGTGTTTTTAACAAAATTCGCTAAGTGGTATATAACAAAAATGTCAAACAACAACGAATTCTAACATTAAAATCATAACATTATCAAAATTTACAACAAGATTGTCACAATAAACTCCTAACAAATCACTTCATAATACATAGGCTTCTATTCACCACTGATGAATGTATGTGTCTCACGGTACAAGCTCTTATTCACCAACATTAAAATCATAACATTATCAAAATTTACAACAAGATTGCCACAAATAAACTCCTAACTAACCACTTTAAAATGGATGTAACAAATCTGGATGGGAATTTTTCTTGTATTGAAAGTCCATATCTTTTGGGATGAGAAATGGAAGTCCAGACTTTTTGGGATGGATGTGTCACATGGTACAGAAGGGAAGTCATCCCATCTGCATCCAAGGACATCGCCTTCTTGCGGGATGTTATGTATTCAACCACCTTTAGAAAATTTAATCGTGTTAGTCAAGAAAAAAATGAAGATTTGGCTTCACGAAACGTGGATTCGCTGAGTATGTGAAAAAAAATATGCAAGAAAGAGGGGGATTTTACTTAGCGAAACAATGATTTCCCGACTTCTGTGAAGAGAAATGTGACGCTCTGGCTTCGCGAAACGATGATTACGCGAAGTTTGTGAGTTAATTCGATACATTTCTCCCTGCAAACTTCGCGAAAACGGCATATCCTAAGTGAATTTATAGGGAAAACGCAGTGGAAACAGTATATACTTACATTTTTTTATGAAAATAATGTAGAATCACAATTTCTTCGATGATGATAATGTAGAATCGTCATTTCTTCGATGGTCACAAGAAGAAAGAAACCAAGAAACGAGTAGGAAATGGAAGATGAAGAACCATGGCTTCGTTTTCTAGGATTAGGAAGATGGAAATCAAGAGAGGAAGAAGAGAAATACATTGTGATTTGAAGAAATATTGCAGATGTCTTGCAATTTAAAGGAAGATAGGAAAATCAAAAGTCTGGGAATCATTAATGGAAAAAGCTGCCCGTTTCGCATAACCAATTAGAAGGGGGAAGAGGAAAGGTTAGGGGTATTATGGGAAATTCACATAAAAACAATCTAAATATGTAGTAGGTTGAGTAAATGAGTTAAATATGTAAATGAGTCTCTCATTTTTCCAATTTTGTAATTTTCCCTATTTTAAATAGGCTTAATAAATTTTTAGCCCCATGTAATTTTTTAAAAAGATCTACTGTTCTATTATACTTTAAAAAAAATTATATTTACCCACCGAACTTGTTTAAAGTGGTCAAGTAACGTTTTTAAATGTATCTATTAAATTCATGAACTTTCTTAAAGTGATCTATTAACCTTTCGAATTTGTTTAACTGAACATATTTCAATTTTTCTAAAATTTCTTCTTACTCTGCCATATTGGATTTTAGGGGTTAATTAATATGTTACTTTAAATAAGTTTAGGAGGTAAATTATTTAAAAAGTATATAGGAACAATTGATTTTTTAGACAAGTATAGAGGACTAGAAATGTATTAAACCTTTTTAAACGTAATATTTTAAGTTTAGTTTAAAATTAGTTATAAATAATTTTATTTATTTATAGAAAAATTAAAAGTTAAATTTATGTAATCTTGCAATGGAATGTCAAACCTCACTTCTTATATATATAGGTTAAGGTGCAAAAATACTTCAATTTTTTTGGTCTGAAGCAATTTTACTTTAACGTCTAAAATAGTGCAATTTTACCCCTAACTTTGGAAGGTAAGAACAATTTTACACATAACGTTGATTTTTTTTTTGGTAAACAAAAGAAAGAAAACAACAAAGCACAAACTAACCAGGGATCAGCCTAGAAAAGCTGACCCCGACCCTATCTTCAAGAAGAAGAGAAGAAAGAAAAGAAGGAGGATTAGAAAGAGTGGTAACTCCCAGCATCCCCTTATGACCCGCTGCAGCCAGGCGATCTGCAATTCGGTTTTACTCTCTGAAGATATGTCTGAAATCAACAGACTCAAAGCCGGAAACAAGCCTCCTAATGACTTTTATGATGTTTTGGCTATTAAGACAAATAGCATGATTATCGGAGATCATATCAATGACCTCCTTATTGGCTGACTCCACAGAAAGCCTCTTGACACCTAGACTCCTGGCAAGCTTGATACCAGAGAGGATACCCATAACTCAACCGAAAAGGAAGAGCCCATACCCAGGTTTATGAGTAAAACCAGACAACCAGGCTCCATCTCTATCCCTCAAAACCCCTCCAGCCGCGATTCTCCCACTAAGGAGACAAGAGCCATCTGAATTAAGCTTCACCACCCCCTCTTTAGGTCTAACCCAACCAACAAGATGAACCTCTTTCTTCTGAGTAGCTCTGGTCAGGGAATCCCCTTTAAAACTATCAATAATAGAAAAGAGATTTTTTGAGAAAAACTCAGATAAGTTATAATCAAGAACCTTCCTCTTATCAAAGATTTCCTCATTTCTCCACTTCCAAATTTGGTGACAAATAATAGCAAAGAAAATATCCCTATGTTCCAAATTGGCCAGTAACTTCCCACTTACCCCAAAGTAGAACCAATCAGTCTCAGGATGGGCAAGGAAGGAAGGAAGAATATGAGGAGGGAGAACTTTCTTCCAAACATCGATACTTTTAGAGCAATCCCTAAGAGCATGGCAAAGGGTTTCAATATGGCCTGTACACCTACTGCATGCACCTGAGACCGCCAGATGCCTTCTGTGTCTGTCAGCATTAGTAAGTAACCTATCCTTCACCCCCAGCCAAAGGAAGCTCCTAATTCTGTAAGGGATCTTCATGTCCCAAATGGATTTCCAAGAAATCAAGGGAAGAACAGACCCATTACTGGAGAAAGCTTCAAAGGCAGATTTACAAGAATAAATGCCATTATTGGACAGGGCCCAACAATGTGTATCCAAGTCTTCCTCTTGAGTGCTTATCTTGACTCCCCTGATTTTAAGGAGAATCTCTGGGCTAAAGAAAGACTCAAACATAGGCCATAGCCAGTCCCCATCAGAGTCAACCACGTCGGCAATCCTCCAATTATGGATACTAGGAGGCGGGAAAGCAACAGATCTCCATAAGAGGTCAATCCCCAATCCAGGTATCAAACCAAAAGCTAATGGATTTACCATTCCCCACTTCCAGACCAACGCCTGAGCAGAACTCGGCAAAGACAGCGCTAAGCCCTTTCCAAGTAAATGAGCAATTAACCACTCTATCTTTCGGACCTCCAAAAATCTTGTCCTTTCTGTATTTGCCACAGAGCAATCGAACCCAAAGAGAAGAGGGGCACTGCCACATACGCCAAAGGAGCTTCATCAAAAGGACTTTGTTGTTATCCTTAGCCTGTCTAATACCGAGACCACCCATGGACTTAGGTTGGCACACCTCCTTCCAGGGAACCAGGTGGATCTTCTTACCTTCTCCAGACTCACCCAAAGGAAATGGCGGTTAATCTTGTCCAGATCATTAAGGACTGGCTCAGGCAATTTACAGGCTTGCATGATATGATTCGGAGCCGCGCAATTGACTGATTGAACTAGGGTAAGGCGACCAGCCAATGAGAGAGAATTGGCTTTCCAACTAGCACATAACCCACTAGTTCTATCCAGAGTCTCTTTAAAGGAAGCTTTGGACACTCTGTCACTGTGGAGTGGAACCCCCAAATATTTACCCAATGAGTGAGTAAGGGGAATACTAGACAAATCACTAAGCCTATTGCAAACACTTCTATCCATATTTTTAGAACAGAGCATCCGAGACTTATGGATGTTAATCTTCTGGCCCGAGGCAGCACAGAAGTTATCAAGAATATTCATGATGACACTAATTTGCTCTTCATTCCCTTCCACAAAAAGCATCACATCGTCTGCAAAAAAACAAATGGGAAATAGGAGGGCAAAACTTATTAATAGACACAAGATGGAGGGTCCCACTATCCACCCGCTCTTGAATAAGGAGGGCCAGCCTCTCCATAGCTATAACAAAAAGAAAGGGGCTCATAGGATCTCTTTGGCGAATACCCCTAGAAGGAGAGAACTCCTCAGATATATCTCCATTAATCAGGACTTGGAAGACCGGAGAAGAGATACAATCTTTAATCAGCCTTTTCCAGTTCTCAAGAATGCCAACTCTATTTAAGCTATCCATAAGAAAACTCCAATTCAAGCGGTCATACGCTTTTTCTAGGTCCAGCTTAAGAGCCACAATCCCTTTCCTACTGTTAGACGAGGTGCCGCGGCCTAATCTCCCGGGCGGACCGGAGGGTGGACAACCTCATGGCGACGTAAGCGGTGATTGGCGCCGAAAGCAACCAATCGTGGAATCAAACTGCTCGGCAGGACCGGAGCTTAGAGATATGGAAGAGTCGCCACCCACGAATGGAAAAATGAACACCGATCCCTTACGGGAGACCGGTGTGGGTTCGGGAAACTTAGGTACGAGCCGAGAAGGCTAGATCCTTTCCGGAGAAAGGCTACTAGGCACCCCGCATCGCCCGGTTATGAACCACCGGCCTCCTACTCAGCATGTTAGGCGATAACGGACTAATCGTATACTTCTTTAAGTTTAAAATTCATTTGAAACCCTTTTCTTTCTCTTTTAAGAAATCATTTTGAGCATATATTATTAAAAAGCCACATCAGTAAAGAATCACCCATTTATGTTATACATACACAGAGAGGGGAAAGGAAGAAGTGATTTATTTACAGCTTATTTACATGTCATGTTGTGTGTTTATACTACACTAACTTATTCCCCCCAAAACGAATTTATTTACATGGTTCGCACCTTAATCGTCGTTGGAACGATTTAGGTGCGTTTTAAAGCCTCGTTTGATGAAGTTTACCCGAATCACCGTTGGAACGACTCGAGTATTTGAAAACGTTTGAGATAAACCTTTTAATGAGAAAACGTGGTTAAACATACAAGTCAATTTTATTTTGTACAAATCCTTTAAGAAAATGATTCAAAAAAATTCTATTATTCTCAACGGAAACGATTTTAATTACAATGATCCTTTAATCCGCCTTTGGAACGGATTAAGGTTTTAAAACGTGGTGTTTTGAAGACGATTTGAAATATTAACAAGAATGACTCTATTTATTTACATTTAGAAATCCAAAAAACTCATTAGTTTAAATAATTCAATTGAAAACTCTCTTTTTGTGATTTATTTTCCCCACCTCTTTAATGGACTCTCTACCTATTATAATTACAATAATAAACACCTTTAAACTAATATTTACACTCAAATAAAGCCCATTTGAAACATGGACCCATGAATGGGCTCAAAGAATAAAGAGAATAATTTATACATACATATATACATTTAAATCAAAAATAGAATATGAAAAATAAAAGTTAATACAAAAGGAACTATATGTATATAAAAATAATAGGTACAATATATCTATACTTTGAAAATGCGAAAATAGTAAGTAAATCCTATAACTAAGAAAATAATTCTTATTCAAAAATAAAATTATTCAATAATCATTAAAATAACCCAAATGTTCCAAAACTATACATATACATAACTAATATAGCTTTAAATACGAAAAACACCGTATGCTAATATATATTAATTATTTCCCAAAATACCAAATAACTAACATTTAAAACATAATCCAAATTAATGAAAAGGAATGCATGTATATACTTATACTTATATCGAAAAATGGAATAAATAATAATATACAAATATTCTAAAATAATTATATATGCTAAAGTTCTAAAATAATTTGAAAAGCATATATTACATAACTATACATATATACACTAAGGATTAAAAGCTTAAAAGTTGAGAAAAAGGGACTGAAATGGCATTTTTTTACGTTTTGGCAGATGTACCGACGGAAAATCCGACGGTAAACAGCATTTAGTGACAGAATCGGTAAATTACAGCAGCACTCCTAAATGTTTCCAGATTTATTCAAAAGCTTTAAATTAAATCTAATTCAATCGTTTTGGATTTCCGAACTACCAAAAATGGATCATAGTTGAAAACGGAAATTCCTAAAACGATGCTTTTATTTTAAAACATTATTTGAAAAGTTCTTTTAAATTAAAAACTTATAATTACAACGTTTTCGATAGCCGAACTACCTTTTTATCGGATCACGGTTCGTATTTGGATATCAAAACGAGGTTTTTTATTTTAAAACAAAACCGATTTTTATTTAACATGAAACGAAAATTAAATAGATATGCTAATTAAATAAAATGTGACAAAATAAATAAATAACTAGATGAATAAAAAAACTATAGCATAAAAAAAAATAGAAGAAGAGAATAAATTAAATAAAATAAAGAGTCTAGTCCTCGGATAATACCTTTAAATTTGGTATCTGACAGTCGAAGCCGATTGATTCCACGAACCGCGGGCTCCCGTTTTTATGAAAAATTTAGTAAAAATTGAACTTAGGAAATTTGGAGATTTTCAATTTTTAGGAAAAAAAATGTTTTCTCCTAAAAAAATCAACTTTCTCTCTCTAGAAAATGTTCTAGTGTGAGAAGCTCTCCCTCCATTTCCTCTTCTTTTTTTGCATAGGGATCCGTACCTTTTATAGGCAAACGGGTCCCCGGACCAATGGGCGACGCCCAAAAGAAATTGGCCGTCGCCCATTGGGGTTGGGCGCCCGCCCGACAACCCTCAGGGCGTGCCTCGCGCCGTCGGGCGTGCGAACCCCGCGGCCGCCGAGCGCGCGTTCCGCGCCTTCGGACGTTCACACGTCGCGGCCGCCGAACGCGCGCTTCGCGCTACCGGGCGTGTGCGCTCAGCGGCCCATGAGAGCGCGCCCCGTGCCACCGGACCCGGGCGTTGCTCGGATGTCGAGAGCGTGCCATTCGCGGTGCGTCCGACGGATGCCGAGCGCACGTCCCGTGCCACCGAGCGAGCGTTCGACCATTGTCGTCCGCGTGCTGGATGCCGCGAAGCACCCGCGCCGTGCCGCTAATTTTTCCTTGCTTATTATTCTTTATATATTTTTCAAAATCTTCCGGAATCAATCGCTTCAACTGTCTTATTTTCAGGTTTTCGTCACAGGTCCTCCGACTCGGTGTCTACAGTTGCCCCTACTTTTCTATTTTGACAGTGATGTGTGTGTTTCGAAAACCTTTTTTGCTAACGCAACACATGCAATGTAAAACATATAAAAGTAAAAGACACGTAAAGAGTAGGAGGGAGCATACCTGACCTTTGTGCTGCGCGCTCCGGCGTTGTTCTCTGATTTCTTCAGACTCTGCTTTGGGTTGCACCGCGCTGCCTCTGAATCGGCTGCTGGCGAATGTCCCCTTTCTCGACCCTGGCCTACGTTGGCTGGCTGCGATGAGAATGGCTCTAAAGCGTTTTGGTCTACGGCTGTGGGGATGATGGCTCAATAGCTACCCTAGTCTACGACTGCGAGGATGATGGCTCAAAAGCTACCATAGTCTGCGACCGCGAGGATGATGGCTCAATAGCTACCCTAGTCTATGATTTTAGGTAAATATGGCTCAAAAGCAACTCCGGTCTGCGACAGTGAGTCAGATGGCTCAAAAGCAACTCCGGTCTGCGACCGTGAGTCAGATGGCTCAAAAGCAACTCCGGTCTACGACCGTGAGTCAGATGGCTCAAAAGCAACTCCGGTCTGCGACCATGAGTCAAATGGCTAAAAAGCAACTCCGATCTGCGACCGTGAGTCAGATGGCTAAAAAGCAACTCTGGTCTGCGACCGTGAGTCAGATGGCTCAAAAGCAACTCCGGGCTGCGACCGTGAGTCGGATGGCTAAAAAGCAACTCCGGTCTGCGACCGTGAGTCGGATGGCTAAAAAGCAACTCCGGTCTGCGACCGTGAGTCAGATGGCTAAAAAGCAACTCCGGTTTGCGACCGTGAGTCCGATGGCTAAAAAGCGACTCCGGTTTGCGACCGTGAGTTAGATGGCTAAAAAGCAACTCCGGTCTGCGACCGTGAGTCAGATGGCTAAAAAGCAACTTCGGTCCGCGACCGTGAGTCAGATGGCTAAAAAGCGGGGATTGTTCCTGGATTTTCTTACAACACTATTGTCTGTATTTTCTCACTGGAGCTATCATCTCGAAGGTTCAATGGGAACGTGTTTTAGTCTGAAATGATATAGACTAATGATTGTTTTTCTGTTGACTGTCGTCTGTATTTTGACTGGTGTCACTGTTCTGTAAAAATTGACTGTTGTCTGGAGTTCATATCTTGACAATGTTGGTCGCTGTCTGGGAGAAATGCAGGCTAAAACGGACTGCAAATCGGAGGTCTGTGCACCTAGTAATTAATTATTTACTTTTTACCTTTATGTCAAATCGTACTTTTTTCACTATTTACGGGAATGTCATTCCCTTTTCCTATATAAGGTGGTGGGGTTTCATTTCAACCCCACACCTTCTCTCTCCTCTTTCTCTCACTAGACTTCAATTTGGATTATTCTCGGGATGGATTTAGACGAATGGGATGGCACTAGAGGCATGGACGAGGTTTACGTAAACCTGAATAGAGTGGATACCTTTCACGACCCCACGACACATTTGAGCAGGACACGCTGCAACGAGGTAAGTGATTTCTCACTTTCATTTGATTCGAACTCTA
Source organism: Euphorbia lathyris (assembly GCF_963576675.1). Classification (NCBI taxonomy): domain Eukaryota; kingdom Viridiplantae; phylum Streptophyta; class Magnoliopsida; order Malpighiales; family Euphorbiaceae; genus Euphorbia; species Euphorbia lathyris. Next base: position 92,860,602 of record NC_088913.1, read on the forward strand.
GGCTTTAGCATTCCTATACGAACATGATTTGCATAGTAACCCTTAGACTGTCTTAGAGGACTTTAGCTAGAAAACGTGAACTCCCTTATTTATAAGTAACACCTGTTTATTTTTACAAGAATGCGCGCTATATGCATGTGAATAGTGACACTACGAATTTATGCATGCTAACAGTAAAAATGACGTGAATAGTGTAGATGTGAATAGTGAAAACGTGAATAGTAAAAACGTGAATAGTAAAAACTTAGATAATGCACGTGAATAGTAAAAACGTGAATAGTGCACGTGAATAGTAAAAATGTGAATAGTAAAAACTTAACTAATGCACGTGAATAGTACACGCGAATAGTAAAAACTTAGCTAATGCACGTGAATAGTAAATACGTGAATAGTAAAAACATGAATAGTAAAAATTTAACTAATGCACATGAATAGTAAAAACTTAACTAACGCATGTGAATAGTAAACCTAATCTATGCTCCTCGTCACTGCGGACGAGGGTGGATTAAAGAATTGACTAAACCTTACGTGAATGACCCTACAGGAGAGATTTTTACAGGAAATTGGTCCTAACCGACTGGATGTCTCTAGGTTAGATAATGAAAGAATACCTAGTCTTAACGCGTTCTTATCAATTGCATGCTTTATGAGCTGTATTTAAATTTTCTTATCTTGTTCCTTTTAGCCCATTGAGATTTCGGGGACCACCGCCGAGGTTCTCTCATGGTATGATAGGCTAGGTGCCGCGGCGAGAGCCCGCGTGCGTGAGTTAGACTTCGAGCCCTTTATTGCAGCGCTGCCCCGCACCAATGGGGTGTGCGATCCTTTTGGCCTACGGGCCTTGTGTGAGCGGTGGGTTGACTCAACCCACACCTTCCACCTTTCCTTTGGGGAGATGACCATCTCGCCTTGAGATTTTTTCGCTGTTGACAGGGTTGTGAGGGAGCAACACTCCCGTTCCCTTCCATTTCGATATGATGCGACCACGGGTCAACCCTGCTAGGCTTGCTGCCTTGATTGGACCGGGAGTTCGTCTATGCGCCAAGTCTACTCCGGCGAAGTTTGTTTCCACTGCGAGCCTCTTGAGTAGACGAGATTTCTGCGAGACTGACGCTACCGACCTGGCGGTTCGCAGCTTCTTAGTATATGCCCTGAGTGAGACGATTTTCCGCACGAAGGGCGGAAAGGTACATGCGGGTCTCATTCAGGCAATCAGTGAATTGGATGCAGCGGCTTCGTATGATTGGGCGGGGGCAGGCTTGGCCTTTCTTTACAAGTTTTTGGATCTGACTTGCCAGAAGCGCAAGGACTTCGGTGGTTATACTTTTGTCCTGCTGGTACGTGACGCCTTCTTGACTTATCCGTCTTATTTTCTTCGCATTTTTCACAATCCTAGTCCTCGTTTTTACCGCAGGTGTGGGCGTACGAGAGACACATCCTTCCCAGCCGGTCTCGACCTCGACCGAGAGTACCGAGGCCGCCTTTCATGACTCAGTGGAGGGATTTTGACTTGAGCGCCGAGAGGAGTCGGACAGTGTCGCGGCTTCTGGATCGGATCGACTCACTGACCCTGAGACAGGTAGGTTTTGCCTAATCATGCTAGATTTTTGTTTGAGTCCCTCTGACTTTCTCTTTGTGCATTTTTCTTTAGATTAAGTTCATGTGGGATGACCTTGACTTCGGCCCTGACTATGCATACGTATCGATGATCCAGGAGCAGCAGTGTGTGCTCACCGACCCCTGCGTGTGGGCGTGGTATTTAGGGGATCGAGGCATCACCGGAGTTAGAGACGCTCACTGGACGCCGGGTGAGATCCCCGTCTCTATGTTCGCGGTGCGGACCCTGCCTCTATCGGTCATTCGTCGGGACCTGACCCGTTGGTATGTTGGTAGAACGGTGTGGATTCATGCCGGGGGCCGTGAGCCTTACTTGTCTACTTTACTGAGCGCGAGGGATGCCCCGGCGGCAGCGATGGAGGTAGATCCGATGGCGGACGTGTTTTCGAGGGAGGCTGTCGCTGCCGTCTTCGGTCAGAAGGAGGTTCCGGTAAGTGATTCCGCTCCCCTTTCATTTTATTCATGAGATGCTCGGAGGTTTTATTGTGTGTTTTTTTTTGTAGGAGGGATCCTGGAGGAGTGCCCACTTATCTGATTTCTTCGATGGCACTCGGGCTCAGACACCAGTGTGCGAGCAGCCGTACTACGTCGGCGAGTCCTCTAGCGCTGCCCGACCGGAGAGGTCATCCCTAGGCGTGCCTATACCAGGCTACGGGAGGGATTATGATACGATCTGCTATGACGATTCCGGGGCACCTTACGCGGGATTTGAGGCGGCCCCTCCCATCTTCTCCTCGAGAGTCCCATTTGAGCCCTCAGACGCTTCACTGACCACTAGGGAGACTTGTACAGACTACGTGGAGCTGTCCGGCTACCTACGAGATCGCCTCAGCTTGCGCTGCACCGATCACCTGGTATGTATCATTACTTTACTTTAGTGTAGTGGAATGTATGCATGTATGTATGATTTATGTTTTTGCCTATGTTGCTTTTTATCTGTCTTTTTTTTTCTGTAGAGCGATCTATATGCTCACGAACGGAGGCAGAGTGAGCTAGTGCGGGAGGCTGATGCTTGAGTTGGTCATGTCTATCGAGAGAGGAACGACCACTGGTCGGGGGTGATGCGACGGGAGACTGAGGGTTGCCTTGCCGTCGAGGAGAGGATGCGCGATGAGTCGATCAGATGCCTTGCTACAGAGGAGAGAGCACGAGCTGCTGATGAGAGGGCACACGCCTCTGATGAGAGAGCGCGAGTTTCTGACGAGAGGGTGCGTGCTGCCGAGGAGGCATTATCTACCGAGCGGGCCTCACACTTGAGAGATTTTGAGGACTATTGGGACTTTCCTCCGTATTAGGCTCGTTATGTATTGCTTTGTAGCTTTCATTATTGCGTTGTAGCTTTTATTAGAGTTTCCCCGATGTATAGCTGATGTATAGGGAGTGGGGTGGATAGTAGGTAGGTTTTTTTGTGAAAAGTAGGATAGGAAATGTATAACCCGTGATTCATATTACCATGCATTCGGTAGATTATAATGATTCCAATCATTCTCGTCAAATATATTTATGCCTTTATTTATTTACAAACAACAGAAATACTTAGTCTCTTATACATTGTTTTTGTAATTGCTCAAGTCATAACTATTGTTACCAGGACCCGCCTTTCGGTTTTCGGATCCTGGTGATTTTTCCCCTCTCCTTTTACTATCCCGGAATTTTTAAATGAGTGCCCTTTCGGGTTTTCACCCATTGGGATTTCCCTTATTGTTGTATAGGTTGCCCTTTGCGGGTTTTCAACCTATCGGGAACTTTTCTTTATTATTTTTTTTTCTACGAAAAGTATTTCTTAAGCCTATCCAGGTTGGTAGGTTCGGAGAATTCCATGCCGTCCATTGTGGTTAACTTCACCGCTCCTTTGCTTAGTATCTTCTTCACGATGAATGGTCCTTCCCAGTTAGGCCTAAACTTGCCCCTCGGGTCGGTGTGCGTCACACGGATCTGTTTCAGCACCAAATCTCCTTCTTTGATAGGGCTGGTCTTGACTTTTTTATTGAAAGCCCGAGCCATCCTTCTTTGATATAACTGTACGTGGTAAAGGGCTTCCATCCTTTTCTCGTCAACTAGAGCCAATTGCTCACATCGCCTCTTCACCCATTCCGCCTCAGGAATTTCTGCCTCCACCGCAATTCTCAACGATCGCTTTTCGATCTCAACCGGCAAAACTGCTTCTGTGCCATACACCAAAGAGAATGGTGTTGCCCCAGTTGAAGTTCTAATTGTCGTGCGATAAGCCCATAACGTGAGTGGGAGGTGCTCATGCCAATTCCGATGTGATTCCACCGTCTTTACGAGGACCTTTAAGGTTCTTATTAGCTGCTTCTACTGCTCCATTAGCCTGTGGACGGTACGGAGAAGATCTGTGATGTTCAATGCCATATTCTTGGAAGAGATTCCTTACTTCCCCCTGAAACTGGACCCCATTATCCGTAATCATGTGATGAGGCACTCCGAATCTGGTGATCAAGTATTTTTCAATGAACTTTCTCATCTACTTGGATCCCAGTTTGCTAAACGACTCTGCTTCTACCCACTTGGTGAAATAATCGATGGCGACTGCAATAAACTTATGTCCATTTGAAGCGTTAGGCCTTATCTCGCCAATGATGTCAATGCCCCAAGCAGCGAATGGCCAAATAGGTGCTAGCACATGTAATTCCATGGCCGGAAGATGACTGCAATCGCCGTGGATTTGACAATCGTGACATTTCTTCGCATACTCGTTACAATCCCTTTCCATGGTGAGCCAATAGAAGCCTTGCCTAATAATTTTCTTAGCGAGTACTGCTCCTCCCATATGGGCTCCGCAAATTCCTGAATGTACCGATTCCATCGCCTCGCGGGCTTCTCCCGCATCCAAGCATCTTAGTTGTAATCCATCAACGTGCCTTTTGTAAAGCAAGTCGTTGTGGATGACGAACTGACGAGCTAGCCTTCTAATCACAACTTGATCCCTAGGTTCTGACTCTGCCGGATATGTTCCGTTTTTCATGAAGTTCGCGATATCGAAGTACCATGGTTTTTCATCTGCCCCTAACAACATGACATCTTCGTAGCACAGTTTGTGAGATCTCCTCAATACCAATGGTTTCGAGGCAAGATTCCGGGGATTGTCCCAAACTGACACTAAAGTGGCCAAGGCATCCGCGGCTTGATTCTGAGCTCGAGGAATATGATAAAAGCGACATTCTTTGAATCTCAATGCCAACCCTTCTAGCTGATCTAGATATGGACGTAGCCTTTCTTCCCTTACCTCCCAGTTTCCTTGTGCCTTTTCGATGATTAATTTTGAGTCACCCCAAATCTCGACATATGAGGCTCCCATTGCTGCTAATGACTCTAAACCATAAATGCACGCTTCATATTCGGCCATATTATTGGTAAGAGGGAAGGATAACTTCTTTGCCATCGAGATTCTTTCTCCTTCCGGTGAGATAAGTAGTACTCCTACTCCGGCTCTGAATTAACTGCTCCGTCGAAGAACATTTTCCACGGTATAACTTCGATTGCGTTCAAGTGTTCATCGGGGAAATCATAGCTTATCTCTTCTTTTTCTGTGCTCAGGGGTTGGTTAGCCAGAAACTCTGCTACGGCCCTTCCTTTGATAACCTTTTTCGTCACATATTCAATGTCAAATTAGGACAGAAGCAACAACCATTTGGCTAACTTCCCCGTCAAGGATGGGGTTCGGTACAGATACTTCACGGGGTCCATCCGAGAAATAACGATCACTTTATACGATTGGAAATAGTGCCGCGGTTTCTTTATCAACCATACTGCGGCCACGCATGTCTTTTCGATCATGTTGTAATTGAGCTCGTACTCCAGGAACTTCTTACTCAAATAATACATCGCGTGCTCCACACCGGTGTCTCCCTCTTGAGCCAACATTGTTCCAATAGATCGCTCTTCAATCGCTACATAGAGGAGAAGCGGCTTTCCCAGTTTAGGCGGTCTTAACACTGGCGGATTAGACAAGTAGCTCCGGACACTCTCCAACGCTTGTTGACACTTATCATTCCAAATGGCGGGTTGGTCTTTCCTTAGCAACTTAAAGATCGGCTCGCAGATTATGGTGAGTCTCGCTATGAACCGACTGATATACTAGACCTGCCCCAGAAACCCCCTCACTTCCTTCTCATTTGTCGGTGCCGGCATTTCCTGTATAGCCTTCACTTTATCGGGATCCACCTCGATTCCCTTATTTCCGATTACATAGCCTAAGATTTTCCCCGACGAAACGCTGAAAAAGCACTTCTTCGGGTTTAACCTTAGCTTGAATTCTACGATTCGGGCCAAAAACTTCTCGAGTGCGGCAAAATGCCCCTCTCTTGTCTCTGATTTGACCATCATATCATCCACGTAGACTTCTACCTCCTTATGTATCATGTCATGGAACAGTGCTGTGGCCATTCGCTGGTAGGTTGCCCCGACATTTTTCAAACCAAATGGCATTACTCTGTAACAGTATGTCCCCCACTCAGTTGTGAACGAGGTTTTTGCTTTGTGCTTTTCGGCCATCTGAACTTGCATGTAGCCCATGAAACCATCCACATTCGTGTGTAAGACGCTTGACGCTGCACTGTCGATCAATACATCGATATGAGGCAATGCGAACTCATCCTTGGGGCATGCCTTGTTAAGATCTCTGTAATCAACACACATCCTCACTTTGCCGTCCTTTTTCGCAATTGGTACCACATTCGCGACCCAAGGGGGATAGTCGATTACCTCGATGAACCCTGCTTCTAATTGCTTCTTCACCTCTTCTCTGATCTTATCTGCCCATTCTGGTCTCATATGTTGGAGCTTCTGCTTTACGGGCTTTGCTTCGGGGTAAGTTGGAATGCGGTGAGTTACGATTGATTGATCAATTCCAGGCATGTCTTCGTATGTCCAGGCGAATACAATTTCGTATTTTTTAATTATCCTCTCGAATTCTTTTCTCTCTTCAATAGTTAATTCTTGAGCAATTTGTATAAGTTTAGGATTTTCATCCGTACCAAGATTGAAAGTTGACATTTCTATTGCATTGATTTCAAATGTAGGCATGTTATATGAATGAGAATGCATGGAATGATCATGATCAACATCAAGCAAGTAAGCAAAATCAGAATTCATTTCATTGATAGTGTGGGTGATTACATCATCTGACTCAAACAAAGCCGTAATACAATTTTCATCATCCGGGCCCTCGGACTTCTCATGAATTTCGGAGGTGCAAGGCTCATCTTCCTCTCCCGCAGTTGCTTCAATGGTGATGACTTGCTCCTCAGCATTCAAATCCAGCACCATGATCTCCTCGACAAAGCAGCTCGCTTTTCCTTTGCCCCAGTCGGCAACATCATTGAAGATTTCGAACCCCGGCAGAATCTTCCCTTCCGTGCTAGTCCACGACTTGGGGGTTCCCGAATATGCCTTTCCATGCCCTTCGCTCACAAAATACTTCCTCAAGCCTACTTTTCCTTCAGCACTTGCATTGGACGGACTTCCCTGCTCATATCCCAAACCCCTCCGGGTTTTCTGACTCTTAAAGTCCGGAAACTCTGGCAACCCCTGATGGTGTGCTCCTAAGCCCATTCCCGGGATGAAACCTCCCTTCATCATCTTCACCACATCGGCGGTCATGCTCGACTCGTAAATCCCGGAGACTTGGAATCCGGAGAAAAGCTGTGGCTCAATTCCCAATGCTGCCACCGAGCTTAATTTCTCAGCTCTGATCGTCACTATCTCCTCCCCGAAGGGGAATTTAATCATTTGATGGAGCGTGGAGGGCACACCTCCCAACTTATGGAACCACGGGCGTCCCAATAGTACAGCAAAGGTTACCGGGATATCCAGCACCGTGAACTCAGTTTCTTCTTCATGTGGCCCTACTTTCAACTTGGCCTTGAAGACTCCTTCAATGTGCCTACGGCTGTCGTCATATGCTCTAATCACAGTTTCAGAAGCTGTCAAATCTCCTCTTTCCACTCCCAACTTCGACAAGAGTTTCAACGGGCAAACATTAATAGCCGATCCATCATCGACCATCACGCAGCTAGTCTTCTTCCCGTTGATTTCCGCGCGGATATAAAAAGGCTTATTGTGAGCCTTCCCTTCTTTTGGGAGATCCTCGTCGGTAAATATGATCTCAGTCTTCTTTCGGGCCATAATTGCCCTTACTAGCGCTGCCGGTTCAGTATCGGTGGAAATGACCAGGTTCTGCAATTCTTTCATCAGATTCTCACGATGGTACTTAGAATGGCACAAAACTTCCCAGACCGTAGACTTAGCTTGCGTCTTCTTCAACTGCTCAAGAACTTGGTCATCGGGTTTAGGAGCCGACCGTTCTCCAATCTCAGTCTCTATCATAGGTGCCTTCCCCTCGGCCACACGACCTGATCTCGTCATTACCGCGATTTCCGGCTCATCGTCCGATTCGTCCCAAATGTTAATGGGAATCTTCCGATTGGCATCCTCCTCGTCCGAGGAACTCTCCCAAATGTCCACGACCATTAAATCCATGACGTGAGGAACACTCGGATTCAGGAAGAAAGGATCCACCGATCCATACAAAGCCCAACCTATCAATTCATCATAGTCACGGAGGGACACCCTGCTCATTCTTCTGGCGGCCAACGGAATAGCACCTCGTTGTATGCACATAAGCTGCACCTTATCGCTCATTGTCTCATTACACTGCTCATAACGGTGCCTCCACCTCCTAGCATAATCCACAAAATGTTCCTCGGGGAATTGTCTAATCCTGTCCAGATCGTCCAGGGATCCCGTCCATGGAATGTACATTTCATATCTCGCCACAAAGGCGCTTCTGAGTGGTACCCAATGACACATCTCTTCCTCTGACAGACCCTGATGCCACAATAAGGCTTCACCCATCAAGGTTTCCGGAAAATGTTCATGTAACTCACACTGCGGAAATCCGGCGTTATACATATGATTGCGGAATATCCTCGCATGCTCCACGGGATCCTGGTATCCACCATACCTAGGCATCGCTAACACCGCATCAGGTGTTTGGTAAGACGGGGAATCAGGGGTTTGCTCTGCTAACATCCATACTGTATACTCCTTGATAAATCTCTTTGTCATAGCTGCCCAATCGGTCTTAACATACATCGGCAGCGACATATACCACATCAGCGGTTCACCCATCAATGAATTACAAAACAAGTTGGTGATCTCTTCCTCTTTAAAACCCAAGGCTGCCATAGCCGACAAGTAGAAGTGAAGGTGCTCCATAGGGTCCTTATTGCCGTTATACTTGCTCACCCTCGGCAATGGACGTTTGATGGGTCCAATCTGCATTGCAAAGCGCTCCGCCGTTCTATCTTCAACTCTTTGATACTTTTCTAGAAACAAATCCGACAACCGATCCCAATCGTGCTTGCAAGAGTCGGGTAATGAATGGAACCATTCCAAAGGCTCGCCAACTAGCGAATGGTGGAACCACTGAGCAATTTCATATACTCCGAAGGATTCAATAAACATGTCGTGCATATATTCACGCAAGTGCACTTCGGGATCCCTTCCTCCACTAAACAAACCCAAATTTGGCACGATAGTCCGAGACGACCCTTCTCCGGTCTCTTCAGCACTATCCTCGTCATATGGTGCTCCACCATCTGATCCTTCTCCCATTGGTTCATCCTCTTGTTCCTCACCCAAGAAGGGCACATACAGACCATTTCCCACATTGCTTTTTTCGACGGAGTCCAACAACTCCTCTACATCTTCCTCGAAGGATTCCATCACTACAGTTTCTGTCAAACCAACTCCTATCACACTCACCCTATGATTAGGCAATGGATTGCGCCTAACGGAAGGGTTTGCTGACGAAGGATCAGCTATCTTCTTCTCCTTAATCAAATCTTGGATTTCATGTTTCAGCCTCTCGCAATTCTCAATCGTATGTCCATAACTGCTGTGGAACTCATAATACCCTCTAGCCTGAATCTGCGGAGTAGGTTGAGCTTTGTTATACGGGGTAAGGGCTTTCAACAATACCTTTTTCTGCAGACGCTCGAAAACTTTAGCATAGGTCTGATCGAACTTGGCGAACCGCCTCTTTTTAATAGCATTAAGATCAACCACTTTCACTGCTGCAGATTCCGTACTCACGCTAGGCCTCCGGCACTATATCCAGACTTCGTCCACTTGGTATAAGCTTTCTTCGGCTCCCCATCACCTTCGACAGTCAAGGCACAACTATACATCTGATTGAAATCCGTAAACGGCATATACCGCAACTCATTCTTAATATACGGCAACGTGTTGCCAATCACCATTCGAATCTGATCTTGCTCAAGCGGCTTTTGTTTCATCACGGCGGCCTTAGCCCTCCATCTCTTCACAAAATCGGAAAAGGATTCCCCAGCCTGTTGCTTAGTGCTCTCTAATTCTTTCAAAGTGACCTCCAGCATGGTGTTAAAGCTATACTGAGTGATGAATGACTTCGCTAATTCTTTCCAATCCCTCTTTGTCACCATCGGCAATGCATGAAACCACGTGAGGGCAGCCCCCTCCAGGTAGGTGTTAAACAGCCCCAGGACTTGATCCTCAGTCAGGATCGTGTGCTTCATCACAGCAACATACTGATTCATGTGAGCGGTGGGATCTCCAGTTCCATCGAACTTTTTCATGTCAGGGAGTCGGAATTTCAGAGGCAAAGATGTTGCCGACAAACAGTTCTTCAGGTTATAGAAATCCTGACTCCCGGAGCTTCCTCCGCGCAAGTCCTGCACTTCCTGTGTGATGTGTTGCTTCCACTCCTCTTCCTTAGCCTTCTCTTTTTCCAACTGTTTTCGGATATAATCCTGATAATCATCCTCATTCCCAAAGCGAGGGCCATCGTTCACCTCATTCTCAACACGCTTACCACCACTCTTGTTGTCCTTCAGTGCTAACTCAGCTAGCTGGGCCAAGATTGCGGCCAGCTGATCGTTGATATTATTCACGGTGTCGCACCCTGGCTTTCGGTTTTTCGCAGGTCGGGGTGCGTGGCCGGCTCGATCTGCCTTTTTGTGTTTTAAGGTTTCGAGTCGCCACCAATCATCACTTAGAAATACGTGGGCGGGCGTGATTGGTCGCCCTATCTGTTTGGATTGACTCTCTATGGTTTGGTTTTGATAAGGATGGTCTTCGGAGAGATTTAGGTTCGTTTTTCCGGTTACCTGTAGGGAAGAGATGTGATCTCACCCTACCCCGCCCGACATATCGGTACTATTGTGATATTATGTGTTTGCTATTCGTTTTGTTTTAAATTGTTTATGAAACAGGCACTCGTGGGTTTAGGGGTTATTGATTTTAGGTTTGTTTTAATTGGAGATTACGTATATAACATACACGTAATTGTATTTATCGAATTAAAATCTAATTTTACCATCGTACATCACATATACCATAAGTAAAATATGAATTTTAATAAGAAATATTTTAAATGTATTATTAAATTCAAATGATATTTTCCTATCGATTTGAATTAATTTGGTTAAATCATTAATTTGAAATAACATCTCGAATTGATTTATTTCGACTTAGAACTACGTACATATTATACACATAATTTTATTTTATTGAATTAAAATTCCTTTTCTATTTTACGTATATCACATACGATATAAATAGAATTTATGTTATAATAAGTAACGTTTTAAACATCTTTTCATAAATTCAAACGACGTCACATCAATTTGCTACGGGTTTGATTATCGAAATTGGAGCCGATTTATTTTGATTTTAGAATCGTGCATATCACATATGCACGATATGTTTATATTATTTATTTGATCTAACGAATTATGTGCGTATAAATTTATATAAAAATAGATAGGATTAACACTTAACCAAATAGGAACTCATAGCACACGAAAAGAATTAAATTAAACAAAAATTGAACTAAAATATAAAACAAAGAACCTCGTTAAGATGAATTAAGGCGCTTTGGGATTTAATTAGAATTGGGATTAATAAAGGAAATTAATGGTAGTGTGAGGGGTTAAATTGAAAAATGAAAATAAACACATTCAAGTTTATCAGCTAAATAAATCGAGAGGGGCGAAATGTAACTAGAAGGGTCAAATTAAAGCAAATAAAAATAAGAGGAGTCAAATTAATAAAATAAATAAACAGGGAGGGGCGAAATGTAATTAGGAATGGTCAAATTGAAGCAAACAAAATAAACGGGGTCAAATATATGAATTAAATAAACAGGGAGGGGCAAATATAATTTAGATGGGTCAAATTAAAATATGCAGGGATCTGATCTAAACAATTAGAATAATGGGGGCTAAATTCACAAATTAATAAAATGAGAAAGGGGGTAATGTGGGATTCGCAGGGGTAATTTTGGAATGTAAAATTATAGGGTATATATTTGGATATTAGGGTTTTATTTCTCATTTTTGTACAGCAGCCTCCTCTCTTCTTCCTCATTACCTTCCTTGCGCTTCTACCTCAGAAAAACACAGCTCCCTGCCATGGACGCCGGTTTGTTTCCGGTCACCTTTCTGTCATTTGCTCACTACTCCTCTTCTTACCGAATGTGCAACCAGGACCTACGGAATCCGGCTGAATCCCGTCATGGTGCTGCCCTGCTCCGTCAGTTTCTGTCTTTCTTATTTGCTCTTCGTCACGATGTCTTTGCCATTTACACGGTGAGGATCTTGCTTCTCTTCTTTTGACTTTCTTTTTTCTTTTTTAGCTTGCATATCTCTGATCTGCATTTTTTCATGTAGATCTGCTCATTCTGAACGCCATTGACGGTGGTCAGAGGTGGACGGAGGAAGACCGGTGGCCGATGACGGTGGAGTCCGGCGGTGCACAATGGTTCATGGCGGGTTTTCTATCAGCAAGGTAAAAATCTAAGAGCCCTAAACCCAGCTTATCATCCATCAATCTATTTTATTTTTCTCTTGAAACTTATTTGCTCATCTACTTGTCATTTACAGGAAATGAAAGATTAAAATCAAGAAGATTACCAACACAAGGGTAACAATCATGTAGAAGAAGACATGCTTTTGTTTTCTTTATCTTTAGTTTTAGATTTATATTCCTGTGTTGATCCGTTATTGTTTTCTTTTTAGTTTCTTTGTTTTAACACAAAATAAAATTTGAGTGGTTATGAACATATTATCCTTTTGGAAACAGAAAATGATTTTTTAGAAATCTTTTGATTTTGAACTCATTGTTTTTCTTTTACAGTAACTCATAGTCTCAAAGACCACAAAGTAAAGGTTTTTCCGAAACTGCAAATAATAAAGGTTGTATTTAAGCAACAAGTAAAAGGAGTAGTATAAATGACTAAATATAAATGGATTTGTGAACTCAGGTCATCTTAAAGTATACAGGCCAAACTAAGCAGGGTTGAAATATCTATTGATGATTAACATAAAAAAATACCAACTAAAAAGAGTTGGCCCCTCCTAATACTTATTATCTCTCTAAGATTCGGGGCCCTAACAATGGAGGTAGGATCCTCCTTAAATAGGAAAATGATGAGGAAGATGAATGAAAGCTTAGTGATTAAGTTGTTGGTCAAAATGACTGTGCTGCCCTTGGATATTTGTGGTGTTGGATTTCGGTTTTTGTTACATTGGTTGTGGGCCTGCTGATGTGAATGGACCTTAGTTGGGCTTTATCTTGAATTTTGAATTGGACTTGACTTGAGCTTTGGTGCTGGATGTGGATCTTTTACCCGGACTAAAATGGTTCTATCTGGAATTTGATGTGGATCCTGATTGACTTTTGAATTATTTCTTACCCGAACAGATCTCGTTGAACTTCTACGGATAAAACCCAAGCTTTGGAATTTGTTGACTTGAACAATAACCCGTGCTTTGAAATTTGTTGGACTTGTACTTTGGTATTGATGAGCGAGCTTTTGGATTCATCAAAATTACTGAAAAATAGAAATAATTAAATAAATATTTATAATAATAACCTAATATTACTTATTATCAAGATCCCCTTTTTTAAGCGTTCATTTGTCGTTAATTCGTTTGTTTTTCAATTTTGAATCCATTTATCATAATTTATTATTTAAAAATCAATTATATTCTAAACGTTTAATTATAATGTAAATCATAACCAAAGTTACATCATAATTTACAATTTAGATTATAGACGCTTTCAAATATAATTTACGATAAATAAATAAACATTGAGATATTAATCTCACTGATTAACATTTGAACTTTGATTAATAAATTATAACTCAAACTCAAACAAATTCAATTTTATTCAAAATACGAGGAACATATCTCGAACAAAATTCATAACAGGTTCAAAATATATATTAATTCTATTAAGTCACGTTTTGAATATAATTCGGTATTTTTACCAATTTATACCGAAATATGACAAATTAGCTTTAATAACACATTTTTTCCCTTAATAAATTATTTTTGAGATAATACCGTATATTTTCAATAATTCACGAATTGTTCCAATTTTGAGTAAAAATTTATTAAAAACTTAAAAAAGGGTCCGGACAAAATTGGGTATCTACACACGGAATTCTCCAATTCAGCCACCTTCTCGTCGGCTGCAGACATACTGACGGAAGACTGAGTATACTCGGATGAAGATGATTCAGAAGCCACAACTACTGATTCGGAACTGTGTACTCGCAACTGATCAAACTGTCTGACAAGCCGATTACTCTCGCGAAACCACAACCGCTTAATGATGGCGTCTGCGCGAATTGTATCCATTAGTATGTATGCATGATTTTATATGCATGATTCGTGGTGTGTGCGTTTATTTATTTACGATTATAAGATAAGAAGAACAAACGTTAGTTCTATTTACACGTATCACAACATCTCTCTTCCACCCTTATTCCTCCACACACTCGATGGTCCAGGTCTCTTTCCTAGGATTTTGGTTTGGGGCTCACATTGCGGTCCAGGGGACGCGTGATGCCGTCGATTATTGCGGGAAAGTAAATCACCCATCAGACAACACAGTTCGTTTTGATGTATCCACGTTCAGTGACTAAGAAATCGACCAAGTTGGATTGTCCTTTCAGAATAACTCGTCTTCTGTCCTTTTTGTGAGACGCATTAATTTGGGTTTTGACTCCCTTTGAGCGTATCTCAGTTTTTAGACGTGGTTCGAGTTATTCTTCTAGTTCAATCGTTCGTTATCGTCTATGATTCGTTCCCCTTTTTATTCACGTGGATTCGTGTCTCGATTTTTGGATTACAACGGGATCTTTTTGGATCTATCGAGAGACGTAACGATGCGTTTGTTTAGTGATGGAATCACTTTTGGATTTTATTTTAGGGAACGAACTCATCGCGTAACGTGTTTGTTCTTAGCGTCGAGAATTCGTTTGCTCAATTTGCTACATGAAAAGATGGCGAGTCTTATTTGAGCGCACGGTAATCTTTCGGCTAACAACAATCCTTTATCCTTTCAATCTACGGGATACGTCACCTTAGCGTGGTTATAGAAAATCAACGTTTCGTTGAATCGCGTGTTTATTCGAAGCGAGGATATCACCGCTTTCTTTCCTTTAGGCGCGAGTTTAAGCAAACACGTATATCGGGCCATATTTCTTGCAGTTTTGGTAACGGTCGAAATGATCGAGTCGTTAGTCAAAGCCCGCAGTCTCGTCCATATGGCGCAATTATATGGTTTGGCTCAATTCGGCTTCGAGATTTTAAACGGGGTATATAATCGTTCGAGACACGTATTCAACGGCATTGGTTTATTTTCTTTAACTACCCTTGGGATTGATATATATCGTAGACTCGGGATGATTTTTGGTTGTTTAGTTCATTTTCTTTTTCCTTTTCTTTTATTTTCTTAGTCACCTTTGCAGACACATCCATTTCTCTTAAGAACAACTCGAGGCATAACGCAAAAGCTCGACTTTTATTCGGAAGGGACGGGCTACTTGTGCGAAACTTTTCGCGTTACGACAGGGTCATTCAAGACAGAAATGTTCTTTATTTTCGTTTCTTCATGATCTCGTTTTATCTCAATTTATTTAAAGAATGTGAATAACGGCTACTGTTAACATAGACTTTTGTATCGAAATGTAATTATCCTTGACACCGAACCGATTCATACTAATACGTGCTTACGTCATAACGCATTTCCTAAACACGTGCCTTCGTCGGGACACCGAACGGGACAAGGCGGGTCGCACATGTTCATTCATATGAGATGACTAAGTCGTCTTTAGTTCAAATCGTTTCAATGTTTTTAGGGTAATTCGTATGTCGATTCATGAGTATATATTAATGCATCGTCTCATTTTCTTTACATAATTTAGGATTAGACACGTATCATGGCGGTTTGAAAACACGAACTCATTCATTTATCACATCAAAAATAGTAACGGGTAATCCTATGGAAACTTCTAAGGCTACTATATGCTGACACGGCTGACCGCGGGACCTCACAAGACCGCACAGATTCGCCCCTAACGAATGGATGGGGACCCTCTGGCGCCTTACTGTAAGGGGGAACTTATGCTAGCCTCTTTCGAGCGACGAATGGACTCTCGCTAGAGGTTTCGCGGAAATTACCCAAAGGGTTTGCAATAATGCACATGTATACATACGAAAAGAAGTAAAACGATCCGTCCCCGTTAAGGGCTTAATACACGCCTTCCGAAATCAAATTTCTCGCTTCCCCAGCAGAGTCGCCACTTGTTAGACGAGGTGCCGCGGCCTAATCTCTCGGGCGGACCGGGGGGTGGACAACCTCATGGCGACGTAAGCGGTGATTGGCGCCGAAAGCAACCAATCGTGGAATCAAGCTGCTCGGCAGGACCGGAGCTCGGAGATATGGAAGAGTCGCCACCCATGAATGGAAAAATAAACACCGATCCCTTGCGGGAGACCGGTGTGGGTTCGGGAAACTTAGGTACGAGCCGAGAAGGCTAGCTCCTTTCCGGAGAAAGGCTACTAGGCACCCCGACATCGCCCGGTTATGAACCACCAGCCTCCTACTCAGCATGTTAGGCGATAACGGACTAATCGTATACTTCTTTAAGTTTAAAATTCATTTGAAACCCTTTTCTTTCTCTTTTTAGAAATCATTTTGAGCATATATTATTGAAAAGCCACATCAGTAAAGAATCACCCATTTATGTTATACATACACAGAGAGGGGAAAGGAAGAAGTGATTTATTTATTTACAGCTTATTTACATGTCATGTTGTGTGTTTATACTACACTAACTTATTCCCCCCAAAACGAATTTATTTACATGGTTCGCACCTTAATCGTCGTTGGAACGATTTAGGTGTGTTTTAAAGCCTCGTTTGATGAAGTTTACCCGAATCACCGTTGGAACGACTCGAGTATTTGAAAACGTTTGAGATAAACCTTTTAATGAGAAAACGTGGTTAAACATACAAGTCAATTTTATTTTGTACAAATCCTTTAAGAAAATGATTCAAAAAAATTCTATTATTCTCAACGGAAACGATTTTAATTACAATGATCCTTTAATCCGCCTTTGGAACGGATTAAGGTTTTAAAACGTGGTGTTTTGAAGACGATTTGAAATATTAACAAGAATGACTCTATTTATTTACATTTAGAAATCCAAAAAACTCATTAGTTTAAATAATTCAATTGAAAACTCTCTTTTTGTGATTTATTTTCCCCACCTCTTTAATGGACTCTCTACCTATTATAATTACAATAATAAACACCTTTAAACTAATATTTACACTCAAATAAAGCCCATTTGAAACATGGACCCATGAATGGGCTCAAAGAATAAAGAGAATAATTTATACATACATATATACATTTAAATCAAAAATAGAATATGAAAAATAAAAGTTAATACAAAAGGAACTATATGTATATAAAAATAATAGGTACAATATATCTATACTTTGAAAATGCGAAAATAGTAAGTAAATCCTATAACTAAGAAAATAATTCTTATTCAAAAATAATTTTATTCAATAATCATTAAAATAACCCAAATGTTCCAAAACTATACATATACATAACTAATATAGCTTTAAATACCAAAAACACCGTATGCTAATATATATTAATTATTTCCCAAAATACCAAATAACTAACATTTAAAACATAATCCAAATTAATAAAAAGGAATGCATATATATACTTATACTTATATCGAAAAATGGAATAAATAATAATATACAAATATTCTAAAATAATTATATACGCTAAAGTTCTAAAATAATTTGAAAAGCATATATTACATAACTATACATATATATACTAAGGATTAAAAGCTTAAAAGTTGAGAAAAAGGGACTGAAATGACATTTTTTTACGTTTTGGCAGATTTACCGACGGAAAATCCGCGGTAAACAGCATTTAGTGACAGAATCGGTAAATTACAGCAGCACTCCTAAATGTTTCCAGATTTATTCAAAAGCTTTAAATTAAATCTAATTCAATCGTTTTGGATTTCCGAACTACCAAAAATGGATCATAGTTGAAAACGGAAATTCCTAAAACGATGTTTTTATTTTAAAACATTATTTGAAAAGTTCTTTTAAATTAAAAACTTATAATTACAACGTTTTCGATAGCCGAACTACCTTTTTATCGGATCACGGTTCGTATTGGGATATCAAAACGAGGTTTTTTATTTTAAAACAAAACCCATTTTTATTTAACATGAAACGAAAATTAAATAGATACGCTAATTAAATAAAATGTGACAAAATAAATAAATAACTAGATGAATAAAAAAACTATAGCATAAAAAAAAAAATAGAAGAAGAGAATAAATTAAATAAAATAAAGAATCTAGTCCTCGGATAATACCTTTAAATTCGGTATCTGACAGTCGAAGCCGATTGATTCCACAAACCACGGGCTCCCGTTTTTATGAAAAATTTAGTAAAAATTGAACTTAGGAAATTTGGAGATTTTCAATTTTTAGGAAAAAAAATGTTTTCTCCTAAAAAAATCAACTTTCTCTCTCTAGAAAATGTTCTAGTGTGAGAAGCTCTCCCTCCATTTCCTCTTCTTTCTTTGCATGGAGATCCGTGCCTTTTATAGGCAAACGGGTCCCCGGACCAATGGGCGACGCCCAAAAGAAATTGGGCATCGCCCATTGGGGTTGGGCGGCCGCCCAACCTTGTGTTGGGCTACCGCCCAACCTTGTTGGGCGGCCGCCCAACAAGAGTTGGGCGATCGCCCAACGCGAGGTTGGGCGCACGCGCCCAACCTTCGTCGGGCGTTCGCCCAACGTTCGTTGGGCGTTCGCCCGACGTGGTTGGGCGCCCGCCCGACAACCCTCGGGGCGTGCCTCGCGCTGTTGGGCGTGCGCACCCCGCGGCCGCCGAGCGCGCGTTCCGCGCCGTCGGACGTTCACACGTCGCGGCCGCCGAACGCGCGCTTCGCGCTACTGGGCGTGTGCGCTCAGCAGCCCATGAGAGCGCGCCCCGTGCCACCGGACCCGGGCGTTGCTCGGACGTCGAGAGCGTGCCACTCGCGGTGCGTCCGACGTACGCCGAGCGCACGTCCCGTGCCGCCGAGCGGGCGTTCGACCATTGTCGTCCGCGTGTTGGATGCCGCGAAGCACCCGCGCCGTGCCTCTAATTTTCCCTTGCTTATTATTCTTTATATATTTTTCAAAATCTTCTGGAATCAATCGCTTCAACTATCTTGTTTTCAGGTTTTCGTCACAGGTCCTCCGACTCGGTGTCTACACCTACCTTTCTTCACCTTCATAGAATGAACCATCTCCTGGGCGATAACCACATTACCCATCATCTGCCTGCCAGGGACAAAGCTACCCTAGTTTTGGCTAATAATCCTAGGAAGGATAATCCGGAGTCTATTGGCTATAATCTTAGTAACAGCTTTATAAATAACATTACAAAGACTGATAGGTCGCATTTGCAAAAAAGAAGAAGGATTATCAACTTTAGGGATTAGAACGAGGAGGGTTTTATTAACCATATTGATGTCAATGGAGCCCCCAAACACCCCTAGGATAAAGTTGTAAACACCTTCCTTGACCGTATCCCAGTGTTTATGGTAAAAACTCGCAGGAATACCATCGATCCCAGGAGCTTTAGTAGCTCCAATACTGGAAAAGGCAAGATCAATCTCTTTCAGGCTAACAGGACGAAAAGCTTCTTCCCTAACATCCTCCTCTAATCTTGGAAAGGGAATCCCAGAATGAGCTCTACTCAGATCCACCTCTTCGGCTTCAAAGAGGTTTTTTATAGAAGTCGAGAGCAAGGCGGTGAATGATTTCCTCCTCATAAATCCAATCTCCCTTGGAATCTTTAATAGCGTCGATTCGATTTCTCTTCCTCCTGATAATAGTAGAGAGGTGGAAATATCTAGTATTCCGGTCGCCATCTTTAATCCAAGCTTTCCTAGACTTCTGGAACCAGAGGAGCTCCTCCTGTCTGAGCACTGCTTCCAACTCATTCTGGAGAGATCTAAGCTGACAGCTCAGACTGTGCTTGAAACGAAACTCCAAACAGCGCTGAATCCTATCCATCCTTCTCAACAGATTATTTTTCCTTCGAATAATATGGCCAAAGATGTTTTTATTCCATCTTTCCACCTTCCTTTTGAACTCCTTTGCTGCTAGAAGAACATCAGGATGGGGGTGCCAATTATCTTTAACAAAGTTCTCAAACCCAGGATGGGCATCCCAAGCAACGAGGTACTTAAAAGGTCTGTTCCCTTTCAGCCTATTACTCTTAACCATTCTAACCAGAATAGGACAATGGTCAGAATGCCGGAAAGGAAGATTCAACACGTTCATTTCAGGAAATCTGTATAGAGCAGCCACATTCACATAAGCTTTATCCAATCTAACAAACACACTATTCCTTTTCCAAGTGAACTTATGACCAGCAGCTCCCAAATCAGAAAGCTCGCATAAATCCATATTTTGCTTATGATTAAGGCAACGGTTAACATAATGATTACCCCCCCTTTTGATCACTCATGAGAGCAATACCATTAAAGTCATCGGCAACAATCCAAGCATCCACCATGCTAGTGCTGATAGAATACAATTGCTCCTAGAGACGTTTACGGTTAGAAAGAATCGGATCAGCATAAACAAAAGTCACACCTGGATAACAAACCTTACTATGGATGCATTGTTTATCCAGATTAATAATATCAATTCTAATCCGATTTGGCTTCCAAAAAAGCCAAATCCCCCCAGCTCGACCAGTAGCCTCTGATCTGATACAACTCCAAGACTTAAATTTACTCACCACCTCATCAGCCTTAACCCCACTAACCTTAGTTTCGAGAAGGGCAAAACAAGAGGGATTAAACTGCTTGATAAGATCGTTAACATGAATGCGGGTAGCCTTACTAGCTGCACCCCTAACATTCCAAACGTAAAAATCCATCAGAAAAGAGGAAACTGATCAAGACCCAAACCTTAGGCAAGGTACTTGTTAGGGGCTCTTGAGAGCCTAAAGGAAGTGCCCTCCGGCCCCCTCTTATCCCAAGACCCCAAAGAATTCTGGCTCTTTTTAGGGTTAGCTTTAGGTTTCTTTAATTTCAATTTGTTAACTCCCATAGCTTTCAAAGAAGGACAATCCACAGGAGTTTTAGAAGAATTGACTTTAATGGTTGATACTCCACCTCTAGAACCAATGACCAGGGAGTTTACCTTAGAAGTAGCTTTAGGGTCGAAGAGAGGGTTGATAGAGTCGCCCAGGATGGAGTCCTGCACGGCAGATTCCAGGCCCGACATACTTGACTCCAAATGCTAATTAGATAAGGCATTATCCTGACTCACATCAAGAGCCAGGATACCAAATCTCGATCCTGATCCGGAAGTAGAAGAAACATCAGCACCAGACTTGGTATCAGGGGGCTTAACCTTGATTTCAGGATTAATCTGCATAGAGTGCAACTTCTTACTGATGTCAGGGCTCTGGTTACGAATAGTAGCAACATGAGGCTTACGTCTAGCCATCCTTTTGGCCAGCATCCAAGGACCAAAATTCTTTTCTTCAATCTGAGGCTCAGCTCTACCTATGATAGGCACCACCATCTCATCAACCGCCTTCCATCTCCTAGGGCAACCCTCAAAGGTATGGCCAAACATGCCACACTCAAAACAAATATTGTGAATCCTTTCATATTCAATATAAAAGACTTTATTTCGAATGTTGAATTTGGACAGAAGAGGTTTAGCCAAATCAATATCTATACAAACCCTGTCAAACTTGCCTCTTTTTGCCCCAACAGTAGTTTCATCAACATGGTGGACTTTTCCAACTAGGCCACCAATTTTATTCAGGAATCTTTCATTATAATACTCTATGGGAAGACCTGGGAATCTAACCCAGGTAAGGATCCTGTTAACTGAACAGTCATGAGGGTCAAAGTTTGGAACCCAAGGTCTCAAGGCCAACACATGATTGGATATGATATAAGGGCCACCATTGACAATTCTATTATAATCCTCAGCCTTTGTGAATTTGATGACATAATAGTCATTTTCCAGGTCAGTAATGGTGACCTTCACTTTACCTGCCCATTGAGCTTGAATCCTCTGAGCAAAATATTTAAAACTTATTCTTTTACCAAGAACCGTGACAATTAAAGACAGATTCCATTTTGATCTCAAGACACGTTTGTCTTCAGAAGAAAGACGGATCACCGGAAATAGCGGGTCATCTTGCTCCCCTTCCTCCTTAGTATCCGAGTCAGAAAACTCCATCTCAGAAATAGCCTTTCTACTATCATCTTCCACCATGGGATCTTCCACTATAACTTCAGACCTTTAAAATATCAATTATATCTACATATTAATTATTACTAACAAAATTACAAAAATTATTTTAAAATGCTAAAAACTAAATTTGTTATGTATAACTTAATCACAAATTTTTTTCAAACGGTCGTCATTAATATAGTTACAAATAATCAACCAAAAATTTACGAAACTACTTTAATTTATCGACAAACTTGTTTGGAATGTCTGATGTGACAGTTAAATGACAGTCAAATCCTACTTTTTTAAATCTTTGATAGCGCATGTCTAAAATTGATCTTTCTTAGAAACATTAGAGTTAAATTTGTACCATTTCATATGTAGGGCAAAATCTGCGCTTCCTTTGAAAAATTATAGAGGTTAGATAAGGTAAATTACACTCATGGCTACTGAACTTTATCCTTTTTAACGATATGGTCACTGAACTTCAATTTTTAACGTTAAAGCCACTTAACTTTAGACTTTTTAACACCGGTGGCTACAACGACCGTTGACCGGTATTTCTTACCGGTGTTAAAAAGTGTAAAGTTGAGTGACCATAACGTTAATAATTGAAATTCAGTGGCCATAACGTTAAAAAATGTAAAATTCAAAAGCCATGAGTGTAATTTATCCAGATTAAAGGCTCTTATTCCATTTTATTTTATTAAGAATCTCTTACCTCTTATTTCATCTGGGGCTATAAAATATGAGGATTGTCCCGTTTATGCATCCTTCATTTTTCTAAAAGAGGAAGAAACATTTTAACCTCCCTTATCTTTTCCATTTTTATTGATTAGATTTGAATTTTTCAATTTCAATAAATTGAAAAATCATCTACTTATAACTATATCATTTTTTTTTGCAATATACTTATAACTATATCATTAATTAAGATTTTTTCTAGTGAAATTAATATTAAATTCAATAATCATTTCTAATTAATTTGTGATATATTTTCTATATTATAAGCAAGGCAGACAAGTTAGGTGTTGTTTGATAAAACTGAAAATTAAGTGCTGAAAAAATAAGTACTGAATTTTAAGTGTTGAAAATATTGAATGATTTAATTTTTTTAAAAAATATATAAGTTGATAATGTTTAACTTAAAATGATAAGTTAAATATTTTGACTTATCAAAATAAGTGATTTTTAACTTAATTAACTAATTTAAGTGGTGGAAAAACAACCGTTATTAAACACACTTAAATTAAATAAGTGCTTAATATTTTAATTTAAACAATTAAGTGCTTTATCAAACAAGGCCTTAGTAAGTTAATTTCTGCTAATATATTCCTTATATATAGGTTAGTTTATATATATTGGGTATTTGGTGGGATTTTTCGAGGATTTCTATGAGTATTTTTAAAGGACGAGACGAGGATTCCCACGATTCGGGAGACTAATCCCACTCCATTCAAATTTAATCATCGGGAATAAAATTGCCCCTCGCCCCGAATAATTCGATGATATCCTCTCACGTAGATTCGGATTCCTGCAGTTTTCGTGAAATCATATGTTGTAATCCCTACATATGAAGCGTAGGTAACAAGATTATGACTTCGTATAATGTTCATTAATAATGACCGAAAATTGATTTTATTTCCAAACGTTAAAGGTAAAATTAGTACAACTTATAAAAGTAAAATTATTATTAGTTGCCAGATAAAACTATTTTTATATCTTGGTCCCATTTGGTAAACAACCTTTTAGAGTAAAATTAGAGGTTTCAGTCAGTTTAGAGGTTTTGACTAGTCAAACTTCTAATAGTGGTATTTGGTGAAGAGAGGTTTGAAATAGCTTATTGGGTCCAAAAGGCTCATTCTGAAAAAGCTCATTTTATGAGCTTTTTCAATTAGTTTATTGCTCCATCTCTTTTGATTGACATTTTTACTCCCAATTTCTTTAATCTCAAATAAATGTTTTACCATATCCTTATTTGTTATTTACAGAAACAATTATTAACAATCAGCTAAGTTTTACCAAATAAGTTTTCACAATTCGCTAATCAAATAAGCTAACAAAAAAAGGTAATGAGCTAACAACTATTTGTTAAACATGGCCTAAGGCCTGTTTGATATTAGCCTTTTGAGGTAAACTTAGATATTTGAGCCATTTTACAGGTTTTGACTAGTCAAACCTCTAATAGTGGTGTTTGATGAATAGATGTTTGAAATAGCTTATTGGATCCAAAAAACTGGTTTTATGAGTTTTTCAATTAGGTTATTGCTCTATCTTTTTTTTATGACGATTTACCTGTCATTACTACTCTTTAACCTCAAATAAATTTTCCAAACAGGACCTAAAATAGTTTTTTTTTATTTAGAAATAAAAGATCGTCTTTTTATTTGCATATATATTAAAAACACAAAGATTATGTACAATTATTTCTATATCTTTTTGCATATAATACAAAGGCAAAAAGCATGATCAAGTCTTGGTCTTTTATTTTTTTCATTAAGTCTTTAATTTTTTATTTGAATGCATTAAGTCCTTAATTATTTACTTTTAGTCTCATTAAGCCCTTGATGATAAAAAAAAAATTACACAAAAAATTCGGTTAACAGACTGGTATTCATTGCATCTGCATTTAGAATTTGTATTTTTTCACTGTTTAAAAAAAAATTGGATATGTAGGCCATGTTTGGTAAAAAGCGTTTTGGGATAAAAAGAGCGGTTTTGACCAACTTTAGCGGTTTGACCATTAAAACCGCCGATTGGAATGTTTGGTGGAGAGAGGTTTGGGAGAGAGTTTTGGGATGAAGACGCTAATTTAGAAAAAGCTCTTAAAATGAGTTTTTTCAATTAGCGTTTTGCAATATTAAAATTAGTGGACTTCTTTACCCCTAATGGATAGACTTCTCCTCTTCTCCTACGCCAAAATTAAAAAAGAAATGCCCTTATTTGTATTTTTGCATAAACCGCTATTATCAATCAGCTAATTTTTATCAAACAGGTCTACACAAACAGCTAGTCAAATCAGCTAATGTAATCAGCTAACAGCTAATTCCCAAACAGGACCGTAACGTGACTATAAAAAAAACTGTAAAAAATATTTTTTAATAATTTCAAACACATATAAAGTTAATAACGTTTTTTTAACAAAATTACATATTCACAATTTACTAATTGAACTTAATCAGACAAAAAAAAAAAAGACTTAATCTATCTAAATGATGAATAACTTAATGAATAGAAAAAAATGAAAAATCTAGTCATGCTTTTTTCCTAATAGAAATGGAGGGTAGGTAAAACCAACGGTGGCCATAAGCCCACGTGGACGACTCACATCGCTTGGAAAGTTTCACTACATATTATTTTGCCTTAATTTAATACATCATTTGCTCCCTCAATTTGTCCAAAATAGTTGATTGGCCTCCTGAACTTTCAAAGTGTCTCGATAGTCTTCTGAACTTAGATAAAATATTCAGTTAGCCCCCTAAATTTTTGTAAAATGTAATCAATTAATGATTCGGTTGTAAAAAAGTAGGTCAAATGAGGAGAATAGGTTACACGTGCCTTATAATGTTATTACATACTTCACAAAATAGATTAAAACATATTAAACATAATCTTGAGGGTAAAGTTCAAATAAAACCCTTGTGGTTTCACTAATTTTCAGATAAAGGACTATGGTTTACTTCTTGTCAAAACGAGGATTGAAGTTTTTAACGTTAACAAAATAAGGACTTTTTTATTGATACTATTAAAATCACCTTTGACGACTTTAAAAATGATATATTTTAAGAACTACTAATATTCTAAGCAACTTTAATTCTTCAACTTTTTTATTTTGAGATTGTTTAGATGATGTTTGGTAAAGAGAGAGAAAGTTAATGTTTAGAGAGAGAAAGTTCCAAAAAAGATGATTTTCGAAAATCGAAAATGTAGTTCCATAGAAAATATGACATTGAACAACTTTAATTCTTGAAAATTTTCGTTTTCAGATCGTTAAAGATGGTTTTAATAGTATTAATCCAAGTTTGAAACCTCAATTCTTGATTTGATACAAAAAGTAAATCACAGTCCTTTATCTGAAAATTAGTGAAACCACAGAGGTTTTATTTGAACTTTACCCTAATTTCTAATATTATAATCGCATACCCTGACTTTGGTCGTTTTACATTTTTAAAATGCGTGCAACATATCTTCCACATTTAACTTACTTTTGTACAACCGAATGATTAATTAATTATATTTTATGCAAGTTTAGGGGGCTAACTGAACATTTTATGCAAGTTCAGAGAGCTATCGATATACTTTAAAAGTTCAGAAAGCCAATCAACCATTTTGATTAAGTTTGGGGAGCAAATGATGTATTAAGCCCACTATTTTTATTTTGACTCTTACCTCGCACAAACTTCTTCTGTAGGTTAATTTAGAGAAAGGAAGAAAAACCATTATGGTTTTAATTTTGAAAATACTTACCTGTGTGTATTTTTTAATTATAAATAGATGCGATATAGTTTTACGGATTTACAGATGGATATTTAGGGGGTTGGTTCATAAGAGGTAAAGGAAAATGAATCAAAAAAGGGAAACTAAATGAAAGGAAAGGAATAAACATTAATTCCCCACGTGTTTGGATATATTTAGGAAAAAGAGTTCAATTTCAGACATTTGGAATTTTTGAACTTTCAGATTTCTAGAATTTCGAAAAATTCTGGAACTTCAAAATTTAAATTTTGAAAATTTTGGAATTTGAATCTTAAAATTTTTGAAACTCTGGATTTTTAGGAAATTTAAAATTCCAGAATCTAAAATTTTAAAAATATTTTTAAACCAAATAGGGAATGAGAATCCAATTCCCTACAAGGCGTGGAGTAATGGGCTTAACCTAAAGTGAGAAAACACATAATCTAAAATGGATAAAGGGAATGAAACTTTCGCATTCTCATTTTTATTCCTAAAGACCCCAAACCAAACGCCCGCTTATAGTATTTTTTTTCTTACAAATGTAATTTGGTGGTTTGCAAAAAAAAATATATTTTTTTTATTGCCTTTATTAAAATAAGAATTTTCAAGAATTGAACTTGTTAGATATCATATTTATTATGGAACAAAAAAATCTATTTTTCAAAATCATTATTTTTAGAGTTTTTTCTCTCTAAACATTAACTTTCTCTCTCATAATTGACCCTGTTAGCGATATTTTACAAATTAGTCCAAATTTGATAATTTTTAAAATTTTGAAACTAATTATATTTGGGCTAATAATTTGTCAAATATTACAATTTTAGGATCGAGTTAGTACCTAATTTTCAATTAACATGTCTATCATATTCAGGAACCAAATTGAAACCTTAATTTGAAAATAAACTATCTCAAAATAACCATTAACTATCTCAAAATGGAAAATACACGAATTAAAATCGTTTAGAGCCATATTTCGAGTGGAACTATGTTATCGATTTTCTATTTCCCGAGTTTTTTCCTTCTAAACTGCCAGCTTCTCTAACTAAACCAAACATTTAAATGGTCTCTAAATCAAAAAGGTTTACTAAGTAAAATTACTGAGAATAACATTTCTATTAGTTTTATAATTAAGAGTTATATGGTATTGGAGTGGTTAAATAATAATAAATATAAAATTTAATGATTTTTATGTCCGGTTTTAAATTTTGGAGGCTAAAAGCTAACTAAAATTGAGAGACATAGGAGTAATTTATCTAATTAATTATACCTTAATTATTTTTTTTTTAAGAAAATTTACATAGAAATTCATATTTTAAAAATGATGAACAACTATATAACAATTTAAATTATTATTATAATATATTTTAAAGAGTTCTAATCCTAGCCATGACAATGGGCTTTGGCCTAAAAATGCTAAAGCTAAGCCCACTATTAGGCGGGCTCAGGTCAGATTGGGCCTATTTTTTAAGATCTAATTTCAAGTCGTATCCGATTAAATCCGATTAATTTCAAACAAAAATACATCTAACGTTTTAGGCCAGGAGTAATTTTATCCCTAACGTCTAAAATGGTGCAATTTTACCCCTAACAATGGAAGCCAAGAGCAATTTTGTCCCTAACGTTGATAAATTGGGTCAATTTCATAAATAATTCAGCAAACTATTTTCTCGGTCATGAATCTTGTCATCTGAAAAAAAAATATGTTGGGATGTGAAAAAAAAAAGATATATTGTTTTTGTACGAATTAGAAAAAAAATTAAGAAATTCGCTGAATTTATAAATATTAATCTCCGATTCTATTATTAAATTATAAAAGAACAAGCAATCCTTTTTTTTTTAGAACGGATTGTTATATAATTGGTGCAGAATAAGGATCAAAAATATTTATGTCTTATAATAGTGTCTGAAATTGATCCTAACGTTAGGGTGTAAATTTGGTATTGGTTTCCAACATTAGGAGTAAAATTGCATCATTCTAGATGTTAGGGGTAAAATTGCTCATGATCCAAAATGTTAGGGGTATTTTTGCATCTTAACCCTATTTTTTATCAAATAAAAATTAAAATAGACTACCAATAGATATTATGTGTGTTGTGGTCCTAACAAATATCATGGACTCGGCTGAATATTACTACTAATTCTATGTAATATTTTTCTCTTTCATATTATTTATTATTTATTTTTACATAAAAATTATTGAATTTTATTCTTTATAACATTAAAATCTAAAATAACAAAAATTCATTATGTAGCTTTGTGTTTTCATAGCTAAATGTTGGGTTAAATTATTCTTCAAGGTTGCGTCGGTTTGATTAGCAATTAATGTTTTTTTATAACTTTACTTTTAATTAAATATTATTAAATTTAGGGTTAAGGTGCAAAAATACCCCTAACATTTTGGGTCAGTAGCAATTTTACCCCTAACGTTTAAAATGGTGCAATTTTACCCCTAACGTTTGTAACCAAGAGCAATTTTACCATATACACTTCACACACATGTCATTTTATCAGTAACAAATCACAAACATATGTCCGGGATGTGAAAAAAAAAATATTTTGTCTTTTGTATGAATTAGACAAAAAAAATTCAAAAAATTCACCAAATTTATAAATATTAATCTCCAATTCTATAATTAAATTACAGAAAACATGAAATCCTTTATTTAGAATGAATCGATATGCAATTGGTGCAAAATGTAGAACAAAAATGTATGTGTTTTATAATAATGTCTGAAATTGACCCAAATTATAAACGTTAGGGGTGAAATTGCTCTTGGTTACAAACATTAGGGGTAAAATTGCACCATTTTAGACGTTAAGGGTAAAATTGCTCCTGACCTAAAACGTTACGGGTATTTTTGCACCTTACCCTTAAATTCACACACATGTCATTTTATCAGTAACAAATCACAAACAAATCAGATCTTACAAATAAGTTTATCGACAAACTGAAGTAGTTCAATGTATTTTAGCAATTTTAATAACATAGTAAATATTTTAGTTAGTTTTTTTTTTTTATTAACTTGTAAGATGATGGACTTAAATGTTGACTTTTTGGGAGGTCATTTGTAACTATATTAGTAACAATATTAATATTTTAGACATAATTGACGTTTGAGATGTCCGATGAGACAATTAAATATAAAAGAAAAGAAAATAACATTAATATTTTGGTCTTAATTTAAAAAAAGAATATTAGATTTTATAATAAATAAAGATGACAAGTTCTTTAATTTTACATTAAAATTGAAGAGTTAGTGTTGATTAAGTGGTTAATATTTTAATATGATATCTATTGGCCAAACTTATTGTATTACTAAAAATGCGGCAAACATTACACATTATCTGATTTTGTGATATTAAACATTAATTGAGGATAGATATGGAAAACTCTTGCCTAAATTACTCATTATTTCATTTTTTTTTTAATTGAAAATTGTTATCTAATTAATTTATACAACATTCATATAGATAGTTTATTATGAAAAAAATATTGAATCAAATATTTGAAATCAAAATATTTTTACTTCATTAACATTTCATACTTAATTTTTAAAACAAGTCATATGAAATGTTTAAAATTTAATTTCTCAAACAAACCATGTTTTACATTTAATTTCAACCAAACAATTTGGCATGCCACCAAAAAGATTTTATTCTTTTCCAAACTTACTTCAAAGACTTCCTATATATATATAATATCCATACAAATCTAAATTCCATAGAGATATAGCAACTTTGATTTGTTAGTCTTGTGGAATAATTTCTTCCGTAAACACTTTCCTTTTAAAATGACTATATTTCTACTTTTTCTTACTACTTTCTGTTTTCACCTAAGCCATTGTGTCCCTTTTCTTATCCCCAATGTCACTGTAGAAATAAACAACAATGTAGGTCATTACACCAATATAAGTAATGCAATACAAGCCGCCCCAACAAAATCCATTTATCGTTATGTTATCTACATTAAAGAAGGTGTATATTTCGAAAATGTACATGTTCCAGCAGAAAAATCAAACATTACTCTGGTTGGTGATGGAAAGGGGAGGACTATAATCTCCGGTAATTTAAATGAAAAAATACCAGGTGTGAGTATTCAAAATTCTGCTACTCTTAAAATCGACGGCTTCGGTTTTTTGGCGATCAATCTCACTGTGAGAAATACTGCTGGAGCGAAAGGTGGACCAGATGTAGCCATTCATTCAAGTTCAAAAAATTCTGCATTCTATCGTCTTAGTATTGAAGGGTTTCAAGACACATTATATATCCAGACTGGTCCTCAATTTTATCGCGAATGCGATATTTATGGAACCGTGGATTTTATATTTGGAGAGGGCCCTGCTGTTTTCCAAAAATGTCAAATATTGGCTAAGCAGTCTCCAATAAAAAAATCAGAAGAATGCTATAACAGCGAATGGTTGTCTTGAAACGATGTCATCATGCGGCTTTTCTTTTCACCAGTGTAATATCACAGGTGACAGTGAATTATTAAGGTTAAAATTACCAACCCCGACTTATTTAGGTCGACCATGGAAAAATGGATCTATAACTGTGTTTATGAAATCCTATATGACATCAGTGATAAATCCAACAGGTTGGTTGGATTGGCCTGGCAAACATCATGGAAAAACAATGTTTTATGCAGAATTTGAGAATTCAGGGGAAGGAGCAGTTGTGAACAATCGAGCGAAATGGCCTGAAATACATCATGTTATAAACAAAAGGACTGCAGAAAAATTTACCGTGTCTACATTTCTGAATGGAGGAATATGGTTACCTAATCTTGGCGTGCCATATATTCCAGGGTTGCTTTAATTTTACAATTATATATATGTTATGTATAAGTTGTAATA
This sequence comes from Euphorbia lathyris, assembly GCF_963576675.1. Classification (NCBI taxonomy): domain Eukaryota; kingdom Viridiplantae; phylum Streptophyta; class Magnoliopsida; order Malpighiales; family Euphorbiaceae; genus Euphorbia; species Euphorbia lathyris. Next base: position 92,892,195 of record NC_088913.1, read on the forward strand.
GTTAATTAATATAAATAAATATTATTCATATTTGATAAGGTGTAATAATTCAATGGCTCATTACATAAAGAAACATAACCTTTATTATTATAACAAAAAGTTATTTTTGTTTAAGTAAAAAAACAAAAATGTTATTTCTCATACGAGGTTAAGTAACTAACTAAACCAAAAGGTTAAGCTTGTAGATAAAGTTCAATAATAGCTTTTATATCAAAATTTCACCAATTAATAAAGTTACCATATACCGAAATCAAAAAGATTAAATTGATAATAATGATTTTTATCTTAATCCAAGGTAATAGAAAATACTTTTAATTGCCCGAAGTCACAGGTTAACATACCGAATAATAGTAAATTACTATATAGTTAGTTTAAAAGTCAATTTAATTATGAATTTATTATTTATGATCAAGTTAACCATATTTCATATCTGAATGATGTGAAACTCAATAGTACAGAAATAGCCTACGGCCACGCCTTATTGGCTACGGTTATTTAAAAAACCGTGGGTACAGGTAATTAGAGTCGGTTATTTAAAAAACCGACTCAAATAAATATGTTATTAGGATCGGTCAATTACTGGGTTAATTTGCTGCCAATTATTTGATTAATTGGGTCGGTTCAACTGAAAACCGACACCAATTCCTCATTAGAGTCGGTTAATTAAATAACCGACTCTAATATCGTGCTCCTCCTTTCTTCTACTCTCCTTTGCGCAACCTAGCAGCCTTCTCTTCCTTCCTCTCCTTAGCTCGGTTTGAAGTTTCATCCACTGGTTTCGTTCGTGTTTCATTGTGGCAAAAGCAATAGAAAAGAGGTTAGCGTGAGTTTGATTTATGGATTTTGTATTCTATGTTCTTCGTTGCTTTATGATTTTGTTCGAACTTCTGGGTTCCGTTCCGGGTTAGTGTTGGTTCTTCTGGATTTTGTTGGTTTCGGTCTTCTGGGTTCATGTTCGTTCTTGTGGATTTTGTTATAATTGCATACTTCTCTCTTTTATTACTTTCTTTAATTTCTTGTTTCAATTTGTGTCTTGACTACTCTTCAATCTTCTTGACTACTCTTCAATTCCGAAATTGCTAGTAATGTCTCCTCTGCCAGGATAAAATGCAGAATTATAAGTACCAAATAGGTGATAAGAATGAAAACATTAGAAAAGAGTTGAGATTTCTTCCGATTTTTTATCCTAGCATGTCATATATTGTGCCCTCCCTAGCCTTGGGATAAGCTAATGAAATCCTCCTTAACTTCTCAGTTGAGTATCAATCCAAATTCTCCTTCGGGAACTTCTTCCCTGTAGCTATGATGCAGAACTCCATAGGAACATAATTCATCTTCTTGTTTTTCCCCAAATCTAAGCATGGAATGTGTTTTAACTCAATATCCTTATTGTATTTCTCCCTGAAATAGTCGACAAGCCTAACTTTCCTCGGAGGGATGGCTCCGACAAAATCGAAAGAAATATCTTGAGTGTTCTCAACAGTTAGCCTTGCAATATTGAATTTCTGATTGGTTTTTCTGTGAAAATAAAATAAAATAAATGTATGTGCTTGAACAATTTTCTAGTGTTTATCTGTTTTTATGTGTAGCAAGTAGTTATTGGAAAGCTTAGTTATAGATTCAGCTTCCTAGTAAGTACTTCATCATGTAATATCTGCAGATGTGAATAGAGCTATGTGTTTTGTGGAAAATTAGCATTTAAGTCTACCCGTTCCTTGTTTCAAAAAAAAAAAAAAAAGTCTACTTGTTCCTGAAACTGATTTCATATTAGCTCATAAATTATGTATTAAGACACTACTTTCAACCAAGATTGCAGTTTCTAAGTATGGGAGAGATTGTCAATAGCTGATATGTTCTTTAAATTTGCAAGTACATGATTATTGACAATTAGATATGATCGTGATTAAGGCTCTTATCTGTTGGAGATTATTATGGATAATTATTAGACTTGTTATTATTGAGAGGCAAAAGAGATTCCCCCAACTTCTTTTCAGCAAGAGCAACTTTGTTCTCTGAACCATAGATCCTAACACAGATGTTATGCCTATCAAATAAAATGTAAGTTCCCAGTTGTTGATGCAGTGACTTCATAATTGATTTTTCATCTCTGGAGTAGAGAAGCTGGAGAATTGTTGGGGTGAGGCTAACATGATCCAACATTTTTCCATTCACTAGCTGCTTCAGGGGACACCTCAACTCTGCCACTGTCCTTGTTGCATTAGCTGAGATCTTAACTCTATACAAGCCATTCCAATTCCATTTCAAAATGCAATATACACCAGGTCGGTTTGCAAACTTACGGACTAACAATTTAAGCTGCCTCTCAATGAATGGATAAACAGAAGCAGGACATGATACAGAACTATGGAACACCTGATGACATTGTATTTTCTGCCATGAGAAACAACAAGCAAGAACCTTCCCTTGAATATGTTGTAATGCTTTTGCTGCCTCCAAATGAAGTCTTCCATCAAAAGTGACCTCGGCCTTCATGAAACTATCCTTTGGCTCAGGGGGGAAGACTTGAACATGACAATAATTACTCAGGGGTGCCTCGTTTGGCATGAATGGAGCAATGTCCTTGCGAATAGCTTCTTCACAAGCACCAAGAGGAGGATTATTTACAGCATCCCCTCTAATCAGAAATACATCCAAAATTCTCCTATTTGTGGTCCTTTTAAGAACTTCTAGAATTTCTGGTTCAGAAGTATCTCTATCCAATCCTTTGATGACAACACAATTTGCTTCCTTTAGGCTGACTTCACACTGAACAAGTCTAATAATTATCCATAATAATCTCCAACATTGTCCATGGAGTAGATATTGTAGAATGTCCTTTGATGAAACCTAGACCTCAATAATGCTTTTTCTTTCTTTTAAACTAGAATGAATTCATTGGTAATTAGAACAAAGGGGAGGGCAGTAAGTCCACCCATATAGGAGGACTAGAGCAAGAGCTAAATGTTATATTTTTGGTTAGTATATTTTGAAGCTAAATCGGCTGTTGATCATGTAATATCTGCACATGTGAATAGAGCTATGTGTTTTGCGGAAAATTAGCATCTAAGTCTACTTATTCCTGAAACTGATTTCACATTAGCTCATAAATTATGTATTAAGACACTACTTTCAACCAAGATTGCAGTTTCTAAGTATGGGAGAGATTGTCAATAGCTGATATGTTCCTTAAATTTGCAAGTAGTTAATGGTGATTTACATTTAAATGACTCAATTATTCTTTGGAATTGAGATTGGTATATATTGCTTTTAAGTTGGAGCTTTGGTATCTGCAACCGATAAAGCAGAACCACCTAAATCAGTTAGTTCAGCAGGAACAGGATCAGCAAATCTGATTCCATCAGGCGTGGCATAGGTTGAGAGTCATTTGAAACTTTGATAATGCATTTGATATCATTTTAACAAGAGAAAAATTTCGTATTTTAAGAAGAGAATTTTTGTATTTTGCAGTGGCTGTACCTCAAGTTCGGAAAGCATCATTGGCTCAATTTTTGGAAAAACCTAAGGAAAGGTAAATATCAAAGTTTTGCCTATATACTTTGCACATTTTAGTCATTATATACTTAAAATTTTAACACATGTAACGGAATAAGGGTCAATTTCCCCCCTAAGATTATTGAGGAAGATCAAATTTACCCTTATCATTCTACATTCCAAAATTGGTCAAATCTTATCTCATGGCAGATACCATAGCTCTTTTTTAGGCTATAGGTGGTAGTAGAAGAGGGAGAACGTTTGCTGCAAATGGAGTCAAATGAATATGTTTACTCTTAATTACATTTGACTATGTTAAAGCATAGGCGAATGAATATGTTTTTTGGATACAATCATGTGCACATTGAGAACTTGCCCAAGGTTTGATATGGTTTTTGTTTGTCACTCTTTAAAGTGGATATACTGTGTTAAAGAATTCTGTTTCTGAATCCTGTGTGAACTGTCCGATTCCAGCTTCCATATTTTGCTGCTAAATGAATACATCCCTACTTCCTATTAGCAATCGAAAAGTTAGAAGAGTCTAAAAATGACCTTGAAATTTAAATCTAAAATTTTGGTTGATCTTTTCATCTAAGTGTTTGTTTAAGTGATATTTAAGTCTAAAATTATTGATGGCATGGCTTATATTAATTTATAAGTGACCTTGAAATCCCATGAAATCTTATCTCTGTTTCTAATTACAGATTTTTTCTTTTTAAGCATTAAAGTCCTTCAAATCCCACGAATTGCTGCACTTTTGGAAGTAATACATGGAGGCTAGGTAAGTTTCCATTTGATTTTGGATAAGATCTTGGATAATTTTTAATTAGGCTAAGCTAATAATGTTTTTAATTATTCAAAATGTAAGGCATTGTTCCAAGTGGATTGTTGTTCCCATTTATGTAATGGGGTGGAAGAACCCATTTTATGTTCATTATCTGTAACCTTGGTGAGGTAGGTCTGTTCTTTATTCCTTTCTGAAAAATTCTTATTTTATTTAAGTAAATAGATACCTTTGGTGTTTAGCTCATCATATCTTCAATGGTTAATTGATGGTTGCATTGATTCAATTATTCCCTTAATTTTTTGTAGGTTCAGGAATTGCCATAAGTTTTAATAACCTTTATTGTTTGGTCTCTAGCTAAGGTTGACTTTGATCTTCATGCTATTGTCTTATGTCTAATTTGGGTCGTGTTTCATCAGTTCAGAGGTGCTATTAATAACGATGGAAAGCTGATAGATTATAATACTGATTGTGAGGCTTCGATAACTGCTATCAAGGACGTTTTGAAAGGTAGAAAAATCAACTAATCTCTTCAACATTGAAAACATTTCGAGCTTTTTGAAGTCGATCGCAGCCATACATATTTGTCATATTTTATTACAGAACACGGACATAACAATAATGACAGAGAATCCTTCAATTCTCCACTATATGGAAGACTTTGTGCTGGCTGGCGTGGGAGGAGCAGGAAGAGCACTTGCATTTGGTGGGAAAAGTAGAGGAGCCCACAATATCATTTTTTACATTGATTTAGGTATGTACGTGTCATCAACTATTAATTAGTATATTAAGAAACTAAATCATCTAACTTTTTTTCTATCATCTGAAAAGAGAACCAAGGGCCTGTCAGATGTTGTTTCAGGTGAAGCTCAGTCTTTGGAGAATCTCAATCAATTCAAACCAGAGAAAGGAGCTTTCTTTGCAAATGCAACACCATTAGGAAAGCATCCAAATACAGATACAATTCTTAAAAAAAAACTGGTTTCTAATTATGTTTTACTATGTGATTGACATAGAAGTATCAAGGAATGCATGTGACAAGGCCTCTTTCCTTGTACAGAAACCAGCCTTCTGCACTTGCAGCAGAGCCAATCTCAACTACCTAGTTTTGACTTCGCAATCTCTACCAAGAAATCACCTTCAGTTATTATAGGAACATGGTATTGCCCTTCTGTGTTTATAAGAGAAAATGCAAGGCTTAGGGAGCAAATGAGACGGTCAATATTATACAAAATGACACTTGAGCAACAATGGGAAGAAATTTACACATGGTGAGAATTGATAAATAACCATTTTATAGGATTCAAGTGAGCGTGTGCTGAGAATTTATTTTGATATTCTTCACAGGAAACTAAAGCATGGACAATTCTAACAGGTTAGCCTGTTTTATTAATTTATGCCAGCACTATTTTGATTAGTTCATCAATTTGGTAACTTTTATCTTAACTCTTCTTCTTCTTGCCTTTTAAGGTGGTGTATGATGATTTTGTTGCAGCTGCTTGGTTACCTGCAGCAAAGGAAAAAAGACTTGTAAGTTGATTCCCTTAGATGCTTGTTGTTTGCCACATTTAACCCTTATCTGAACCATTTTCTTGTATTTGCAGATTTCATTATGGCTCTGCCCTGGACGTTTTCTCCTTTGGGGTGTGCAACCTTTCATTTTGGGCACATCAGGAGCTAGAATGCTATTAAGTTGATGCGTTAATAATGCCTATGCTTGCTGACATACTCTTAACGTATTTGCTAAACTACTACAACACTTGATCTTGAAAAGCAAGAGATAGGCAGGATAAGAGGATATATTAGTTGAATAGAGTAAAGGTTTCATTGTATTCGTGCATCACACAAACTTGGTTATCTATGCATATAATTGGTGTTTCAGGTTTACTAATTATAAACAACTCTATTTAGAAAATTTGTGATAATAGTGTTTGCACGATCATTTTGCTTATTCAAGATTTAATTAATGTTTCAGTAATACAACAGGTTCAATCTCGGTAAACAACTGAGAGTAATTAATTTCGTTTACCGTTAATTACAAATAGAGCAGGTTCAATTTGAACCTACTGCTGTAAAATTGCTTAAAACAATAACATTAGTGTCGGTTGTTAACTTTAGCCACGGTTGCAAAACAACCGACTCCAATGATTAGAGTATTGGAGTGGGTTGTTACGAAAGACCGTGGCTAAAGACCCCTCTAGCCACGGTTTTTCATAACAACCGTGGCCAAAACATAGGGCATTGCAGTTGGTTATATGTGAAAACCAACCTTAATGCCCTTTTGGCCACGGTCGAACAATCGTGGTTAAAGACGCTAAGCATTTGTCACGCTCCCTTTTGGCCACGGTCGTACAATCGTGGCTAATGACGGTAAACGACCGTGGCTATATACCATTTCTGTACTAGTGATACTTATATTATTTTTTCTTGCAAATGTAATTTGGTGGTTTGCAAAAGATTTATTTTTTATTGCATTTGACAAATTTGACCGATAATGATATCAAAATGAGAATTTTCAAGAATTAAACTTGTTAACTATCACATTTACTATGGAATAACAATTTTTATTTTTCAAAATCATCATTTTTTGCTCTCTAAATATTAACTTTCTCTGACCCCTAAATATGTCATTGCATTTGAACTTATCTCATTATCTATTTGAAGTTACTTAATTTGACATGATTAGTCCCTTATTATTTGCGTGGCAGCGCAAAATGAGATTTGGACAAGCTAATCTTAACAATGATCAATCTAGAGAGAGAATGAAATAAAACTAACGTTTTAATATGAAATAACTGTTGAGGTATCTCGAAAATAGAATGTTTTAATATTAATTGATATTGTGTAAAAAATACTCCTAATGTTTTGGTTCATGCGCAATTTACCCCTAACGTTTAAAATGGTGCAATTTTACCCATAACGTCGAAAAGCAATTCTACCTCTGACATTGATAAATTGGGTTAATTTGAGAAATAATTTATCAAATTGTTTTCTTGGTCATGAATCTTATCATATATACTTCACACATGCGTCATTTTATCAGTAAAAAATCACAAACATATGTTGGGGTATGAATTTTTTTTAAAAAAAATATACTGTCTTGTGTACAAATTAGACAAAAAAATTCAAAAAATTCATTGAATTTATAAATGGCTTAATAGGCATACAGCCCTCTAAAATTGTAACTTTTTTCACCTGACCCCCTCAACTTAGGGGACAACCTTAACACCCTTAACTCTCCAAAAATATCACATACAACCCCTTAAACTTGTAACTTTTTTTCACCTGACCCCCTCAACTTAGGGGACAACCTCTCAACCCCCTTAACTCTCCAAAAACATCACATACAGCCTCGTATACCCTATATCCGGTCAAAATATTGACCTTGTAGAAAACATGATTGACTGTTGATCACACCAATGCCACATTTTTTTTTCTTAAATTTTTCCATATAAATCCAGTAAATTACCCCATAATTTGGGCATCCGTAGAGTCTTCTTCCTTGATTTACAGGTTTCCATGAAACCTTAAGTATAACATATTCACCACAAAAACATGATTCATGAGTATCCACCATGAAATCGGTTTCAAGAACAGCACAAACCCTAACCTAATTGACAAAAAAAAAATTATCTTAGAAGAAGAAAGAGGCAAACCAGGAGAAGAATAAAAAGAAGAAGGCAAAGGAGGAATAAAGGAGATGAAGGAGAATACTTACTGTTGAACTTGAATCGGAGACAGAAAATAGGTGAATCAAAGGAATCGAAAAAGAGGAAGGAATGATTTATAAGGAGAAGAACGTTAGAGATTTAAGAAGAAAGAGGATTTACTATTTAAGTTGCTAAAGTCAACCTTCATGCGGTTTCTAATGAGTGCAATCCCAACTTATTCCATATCAGAGTCACGTAGGCGTTAAGGGGCTATATGTGATGTTTTTAAAGAGTTGAAGGGGTTGAGATGTTGTCCCCTAAGTTGAGGGGGTCAGGTGAAAAAAAGTTGCAAGTTTAAGGGGTTGTACGTGATGTTTTTAGAAAGTTAAAGGGGTTGAGTGGTTGTCCCCTAAGTTCAGCAAGTTTAGGGGTCTGGATACCTATTAAGCCTTTATAAATATTAATCTCCAATTCTATTATTAAATTATAAAAAACATGAAATCATTTTTTTAACGAATTGATATCCAATTATTGCAAAATAAAGAACAAAAATATATATGTGTTTTATAATAGTGTATAAAATTGATCCAAATTATCAACATTAGGGATAAAATTACAAATTTTAGATCCAATAAAAAAAACCAATAAAAAAAATTACAAATTTTAGATGTTAGGAGTAAAATTAATCCCGGTTCAAAATATTAAGAATATTTTTACACATTAACTCTATAATTTATATTTCGATCTAAATAATAAAAAGTTTAATTTTGAGTTTTCAAACTAAAACTTCAAAGTTAATTAGGATCTTAAATCAGATCCATAAATTAAGCAAAAATCATCAATTGAGTTTTCAACCTATCCAAAAATCAGAAATTGCAACTATTTGATATAGACTGTAATAATCTATATGTTGGTTCAAAATGGGCTTAGGAAAGAGGGTCTGAAACTGTTCAACCAAATGATTTTCGATTAGACCTCAATCAATGATTTTTGTTTAAAATAGGGACTAATTGATGAGTTTTGGTTAGTTCATGAACTTGATTGATGATTTTGACAATTTAGGGTCCTAATTGATTTCGAAGCTTTAGTTTGGGATCCATTTGAGGTATTATGTTGGTTTATAATTTTAAATTAACTATATATGTATATAAATACTCCATTCGTTTGATATTACATATTTTTCATTCCTGATATTCTTAATTTTTATACTAATATAAAACGAATGGATTATGATTTAATACATCTTTAACATTATACTTGTCAAAAAAAGGCAACTACACATGTATTTTAAAAAAGTTCTATTTACCTTCTAAACTTTCCCAAATTGACCAGTTATCTCTCTGAAATTATTTGAATGAATCAAATAACGCATAACTTAACTATAAATCCGATTTCATATACAATCCGATTGTTGACAATATTACTCAAGACCCTCCCCTTACTAAGATATGATTGTGTCATGTGGTACAAAATCTTATGTAACGCCACATGTTGTGATTAAGGGGTAGTCCCGTTCAGAGGTAGATATAAGGGGGAGGTCTCTTCGGCCGCAGAAACCACCATGGTCAGGAATAGTTTCGATCCTTTCTGTCTCCATAAAATTTGAGGTTGTGGTGGTTCTGACCCCTCTTTCTCCAAGAAATTTTCATGAGGTGCTAAATTAGTACTCCAAAAAAGGGTCAAGTCCTGTTAGATTCTCTCTAAATCCCAAATTCTAAATTTTTTTGGCCTATTAGGGAGCTCGAGCCTCTCCGACCACCGGAACCACCATGACCACGAATAGTTTCGGTCTCCCTATCTCAATAAAATTTGAGGTTATGGTGGTTATGGTCCCCTGTTTCCAAGAAATAATGATCGAGTGCTGAATTAACACCTCAAAATTGGCACAGGTCCTAAATCCAAACTTCAAAATTTTTTATCTATATATTAGTTGGGCGGACGAGATTGAATTGGACTTACAAATCAGTTTCTTACCTTCTCCTAGTCTGACCAGAGCCTAATGTAGGATGGGCTGGTCTGAACTTAGACAAGATAATTTCATATAAAAAGTGATTAGGTCCATTCCAAGACCGACCCGGTCCAGCCTACAAACATGTCTATTTAAAACTATATTTATCATAGGATCACATGTTTATTTCCAAAATCATCATTTTTGAAGTTTTCTCTCCCTAAACAGTCACATTCTCGTTTTTCACCAAACAATATCTAGATGACCTTGAGACAAAAAGTTATAAGAATTAAAATTATTTAGAATATAATTTCTATCAGTTCTATAATAAATAGTTATCTATTATTAGAATGGTTAAAGTTGAGTGATTTTTATACGAGTAAAGATAAAGTTGTATTTCATATAAAATTATTGAGAATAACATTTCTATTAGTTTTATAATTAAGAGTTATATGGTATTGAGTGGTTAAATAATAATAAATAGAAAATTTTTAATGATTTTTATGTCCGGTTTTAAATTTTGGAGGCTAAAAGCTAACTAAAATTGAGAGACCATAGGAGTAATTTATCTAATTAATTATACCTTAATTAATTTTGGTAGGTGATTAATTAATTTTTTTAAGAAAATTTCTATAGAAATTAAAATTTTAAAAATGATGAACAACTATGTAACAAAAATACATAGTCAAATCTTATTAAATCCGATTAATTTCAAACAAAAATATTATAAAGGAAATTAATTTCAAGATTGGACCTATTTTTTAAGATCTAATTTCAAGTCAAATCCTATTAAATCCGATTAATTTCAAACAAAAATACATCTAACGTTTTAGGTCAGGAGTAATTTTTGTCTCTAACGTCTAAAATGGGCAATTTTACCCCTAACAATGGAAGCCAAGAGCAATTTTGTCCCTAAAATTGATAAATTGGGTCAATTTCAGAAATAATTCAGCAAACTATTTTCTCGGTCATGAATCTTGTCATCTGAAAAAAAAATATGTTGGGATGTGAAAAAAAATAAATAAAAAAAATATATTGTTTTTGTACGAATTAGAAAAAAAAATTAAGAAATTCGCCGAATTTATAAATATTAATCTCCGATTCTATTATTAAATTATAAAAGAACAATCAATCCTTTTTTTTAGAACGGATTGTTATATAATTGGTGCAGAATAAGGAACAAAAATATTTATGTTTTATAATAGTGTCTGAAATTGATCCTAACGTTAGGGTGTAAATTTGGTCTTGGTTTCCAACATTAGGGTAAAATTGCTCATGATCCAAAACATTAGGGGTATTTTTGCATCTTAACCCTATTTTTTATCAAATAAAAATTAAAATTACTTAAATAAATATTTAATATATAAATATATAATGGCTTAAGGTGTTATTGAGCCCCTAACCTATTCAAAATTTTATCATTTGGCCCTTGACCTATTATTCGGTCACATTTGGCTCTTAACTATTTCCAATTGGTGAAATTTCACCAAATTTAGATGGAGACTTGAGAACACCATTATCCCCCCTCATATATAATGATATTTTGACATATGAGTGTGACATGTCACACGTCTTATAGTTTATTTGTCACATAAACTCTATTATGTGAAAATAATTAATTAAACTGAGAAAGAAAAACAAATAAAAACAAATCTATGAACTCAAATTTATCAAATTTAAGTGTTAAAATATCGTCACGTGTTAATAGAATAACAATTATGTTAAGTTTCTATTTAAATTGGGCGAAATTACACCTATTGGGATAGGTCAGGGGGCAAAAAAAAAATTTTGGATAGATCAAGGGCCAAACAGTATGTTTTGTCATATATAATTAATATTAATAGGACGGATCGAGCCGGTCGATCCGTCTTATTTATATAAATCTCAAATCCACCAATGGAATAAGCGGATTTTAGGCCTAATATAACTTTTCTTTGTTCAAACTTGACTCATCGAACGCGACTCTAGACGTACCAAATGAGTATCCGGGTCTGTAAACAGGTCGAAATAATGTTCGGGGATTACTTAATTAATTAATATTTTTGTTAATGTAGATTGGATTTGTGGCAGAAGGAAAAGAAGAAGCAAAGATAAAAATAGAAAATGGAAATGGTGTAGATGATCAACAAATGGTACTTAGGAGGAAGTCGGGCTATATCTCGTATCATAATAATTGAACATATTTACGAGTCTGAATATCTATTTAGATATATGAAAAAATTATATTAGATTCGTCTTTAGTTTTCTATTTTGGGTCGGGGTTGAAATTATAAAGATAGGGTGGATTGGTCCGTCCGACTTGATCTCTTAATATTAATTATTATAAAGGAAATTAATTATTATATATAATTAGAGTTGGTCCTGACAATTCATAGATGCTCGATGAAATAATATATAAGGATTCTTTAAAAAAATGTATATAAAAGAAACAAAATTATTTATTAATAATTGTATGGTACATATTATTATATTCATTAAACACATGCCTTTTCTCAAAATGAAAAAATATTTTATAATTGGCTTAATACATCTTTGCCTCTTGAATTTGTCCAAAAAACTTGATTGGCCCCCTAAACTTTCAAAGTGTTCTGATAGCCCTTTAAACTTGTATAAAATGTTCAGTTAGCCCCTTGAATTTAGTGTTCTGATAGCCCTTTGAACTTGTATAAAATGCTCAATTAACCCCTTGAACTTGCATAAAATATAATCAATTAATCCTCGTTAAAAGTCAAAGGAAATAGACTACCAATAGATATTATGTATTTTGTGGTCCTAACAAATATCATGGACTCGGCTGAATATTACTACTAATTCTATGTAATATTTTTCTTTTTCATATTATTTATTATTTATTTTTACATAAAAATTATTGAATTTTATTCTTTATAACATTAAAATCTAAAATAACAAAAATTCATTATGTAGCTTTGTGTTTTTATAGCTAAATGTTGGGTTAAATTATTCTTCAAGGTTGCGTCGGTTTGATTAGCAATTAATGTTTTTTTATAACTTTACTTTTAATTAAATATATTATTAAATTTAGGGTTAAGGTGCAAAAATACCCCTAACATTTTGGGTCAGTAGCAATTTTACCCCTAACGTTTAAAATGGTGCAATTTTACCCCTAACGTTTGTAACCAAGAGCAATTTTACCCCTAACGTTGATAAATTGGATCAATTTGATAAATAATTCATCAAACTGTCTTCTCAGCCATGAATCTTGACATATACACTTCACACACATGTCATTTTATCAGTAACAAATCACAAACATATGTCCGGGATGTGAAAAAAAAAATATTTTGTCTTTTGTATGAATTAGACAAAAAAAATTCAAAAAATTTACCAAATTTATAAATATTAATCTCCAATTCTATAATTAAATTACAGAAAACATGAAATCCTTTATTTAGAATGAATCGATATGCAATTGGTGCAAAATAAAGAACAAAAATGTATGTGTTTTATAATAATGTCTGAAATTGACCCAAATTATAAACGTTAGGGGTGAAATTGCTCTTGGTTACAAACATTAGGGGTAAAATTGCACCATTTTAGACGTTAAGGGTAAAATTGCTCCTGACCTAAAACGTTACGGGTATTTTTGCACCTTACCCTTAAATTCACACACATGTCATTTTATCAGTAACAAATCACAAACAAATCAGATCTTACAAATAAGTTTATCGACAAACTGAAGTAGTTCAATGTATTTTAGCAATTTTAATAACATAGTAAATATTTTAGTTAGTTTTTTTTTTTATTAACTTGTAAGATGATGGACTTAAATGTTGACTTTTTGGGAGGTCATTTGTAACTATATTAGTAACAATATTAATATTTTAGACATAATTGACGTTTGAGATGTCCGATGAGACAATTAAATATAAAAGAAAAGAAAATAACATTAATATTTTGGTCTTAATTTAAAAAAAAAATATTAGATTTTATAATAAATAAAGATGACAAGTTTTTTAATTTTACATTAAAATTGAAGAGTTAGTGTTGATTAAGTGGTTAATATTTTAATATGATTTTGTGATATTAATGGAAAACTCTTGCCTAAATTACCCATTATTTCATTTTTTTTAATTGAAAATTGTTATCTAATTAATTTATACAACATTCATATAGATAGTTTATTATGAAAAAAATATTGAATCAAATATTTGAAATCAAAATATTTTTACTTCATTAACATTTCATACTTAATTTTTAAAACAAGTCATATGAAATGTTTAAGATTTAATTTCTCAAACAAACCATGTTTTACATTTAATTTCAACCAAACAATTTGGCATGCCACCAAAAAGATTTTATTCTTTTCCAAACTTACTTCAAAGACTTCCTATATATATATAATATCCATACAAATCTAAATTCCATAGAGATATAGCAACTTTGATTTGTTAGTCTTGTGGAATAATTTTTTCCGTAAACACTTTCCTTTTAAAATGACTATATTTCTACTTTTTCTTACTACTTTCTGTTTTCACCTAAGCCATTGTGTCCCCTTTCTTATCCCCAATGTCACTGTAGAAATAAACAACAATGTAGGTCATTACACCAATATAAGTAATGCAATACAAGCCGCCCCAACAAAATCCATTTATCGTTATGTTATCTACATTAAAGAAGGTGTATATTTCGAAAATGTACATGTTCCAGCAGAAAAATCAAACATTACTCTGGTTGGTGATGGAAAGGGGAGGACTATAATCTCCGGTAATTTAAATGAAAAAATACCAGGTGTGAGTATTCAAAATTCTGCTACTCTTAAAATCGACGGCTTCGGTTTTTTGGCGATCAATCTCACTGTGAGAAATACTGCTGGAGCGAAAGGTGGACCAGCTGTAGCCATTCATTCAAGTTCAAAAAATTCTGCATTCTATCGTCTTAGTATTGAAGGGTTTCAAGACACATTATATATCCAGACTGGTCCTCAATTTTATCGCAAATGCGATATTTATGGAACCGTGGATTTTATATTTGGAGAGGGCCCTGCTGTTTTCCAAAAATGTCAAATATTGGCTAAGCAGTCTCCAATAAAAAATCAGAAGAATGCTATAACGGCGAATGGTTGTCTTGAAACGATGTCATCATGCGGCTTTTCTTTTCACCAGTGTAATATCACAGGTGACAGTGAATTATTAAGGTCAAAATTACCAACCCCGACTTATTTAGGTCGACCATGGAAAAATGGATCTATAACTGTGTTTATGAAATCCTATATGACATCAGTGATAAATCCAACAGGTTGGTTGGATTGGCCTGGCAAACATCATGGAAAAACAATGTTTTATGCAGAATTTGAGAATTCAGGGGAAGGAGCAGTTGTGAACAATCGAGCGAAATGGCCTGAAATACATCATGTTATAAACAAAAGGACTGCAGAAAAATTTACCGTGTCTACATTTCTGAATGGAGGAATATGGTTACCTAATCTTGGCGTGCCATATATTCCAGGGTTGCTTTAATTTTACAATTATATATATGTTATGTATAAGTTGTAATAGTTAATTAATATAAATAAATATTATTCATATTTGATAAGGTGTAATAATTCAATGGCTCATTACATAAAGAAACATAACCTTTATTATTATAACAAAAAGTTATTTTTGTTTAAGTAAAAAAACAAAAATGTTATTTCTCATACGAGGTTAAGTAACTAACTAAACCAAAAGGTTAAGCTTGTAGATAAAGTTCAATAATAGCTTTTATATCAAAATTTCACCAATTAATAAAGTTACCATATATCGAAATCAAAAAGATTAAATTGATAATAATGATTTTTATCTTAATCCAAGGTAATAGAAAATACTTTTAATTGCCCGAAGTCACAGGTTAACATACCGAATAATAGTAAATTACTATATAGTTAGTTTAAAAGTCAATTTAATTATGAATTTATTATTTATGATCAAGTTAACCATATTTCATATCTGAATGATGTGAAACTCAATAGTACAGAAATAGCCTACGGCCACGCCTTATTGGCTACGGTTATTTAAAAAACCGTGGGTACAGGTAATTAGAGTCGGTTATTTAAAAAACCGACTCAAATAAATATGTTATTAGGATCGGTCAATTACTGGGTTAATTTGCTGCCAATTATTTGATTAATTGGGTCGGTTCAACTGAAAACCGACACCAATTCCTCATTAGAGTCGGTTAATTAAATAACCGACTCTAATATCGTGCTCCTCCTTTCTTCTACTCTCCTTTGCGCAACCTAGCAGCCTTCTCTTCCTTCCTCTCCTTAGCTCGGTTTGAAGTTTCATCCACTGGTTTCGTTCGTGTTTCATTGTGGCAAAAGCAATAGAAAAGAGGTTAGCGTGAGTTTGATTTATGGATTTTGTATTCTATGTTCTTCGTTGCTTTATGATTTTGTTCGAACTTCTGGGTTCCGTTCCGGGTTAGTGTTGGTTCTTCTGGATTTTGTTGGTTTCGGTCTTCTGGGTTCATGTTCGTTCTTGTGGATTTTGTTATAATTGCATACTTCTCTCTTTTATTACTTTCTTTAATTTCTTGTTTCAATTTGTGTCTTGACTACTCTTCAATCTTCTTGACTACTCTTCAATTCCGAAATTGCTAGTAATGTCTCCTCTGCCAGGATAAAATGCAGAATTATAAGTACCAAATAGGTGATAAGAATGAAAACATTAGAAAAGAGTTGAGATTTCTTCCGATTTTTTATCCTAGCATGTCATATATTGTGCCCTCCCTAGCCTTGGGATAAGCTAATGAAATCCTCCTTAACTTCTCAGTTGAGTATCAATCCAAATTCTCCTTCGGGAACTTCTTCCCTGTAGCTATGATGCAGAACTCCATAGGAACATAATTCATCTTCTTGTTTTTCCCCAAATCTAAGCATGGAATGTGTTTTAACTCAATATCCTTATTGTATTTCTCCCTGAAATAGTCGACAAGCCTAACTTTCCTCGGAGGGATGGCTCCGACAAAATCGAAAGAAATATCTTGAGTGTTCTCAACAGTTAGCCTTGCAATATTGAATTTCTGATTGGTTTTTCTGTGAAAATAAAATAAAATAAATGTATGTGCTTGAACAATTTTCTAGTGTTTATCTGTTTTTATGTGTAGCAAGTAGTTATTGGAAAGCTTAGTTATAGATTCAGCTTCCTAGTAAGTACTTCATCATGTAATATCTGCAGATGTGAATAGAGCTATGTGTTTTGTGGAAAATTAGCATTTAAGTCTACCCGTTCCTTGTTTCAAAAAAAAAAAAAAAAGTCTACTTGTTCCTGAAACTGATTTCATATTAGTTCATAAATTATGTATTAAGACACTACTTTCAACCAAGATTGCAGTTTCTAAGTATGGGAGAGATTGTCAATAGCTGATATGTTCTTTAAATTTGCAAGTACATGATTATTGACAATTAGATATGATCGTGATTAAGGCTCTTATCTGTTGGAGATTATTATGGATAATTATTAGACTTGTTATTATTGAGAGGCAAAAGAGATTCCCCCAACTTCTTTTCAGCAAGAGCAACTTTGTTCTCTGAACCATAGATCCTAACACAGATGTTATGCCTATCAAATAAAATGTAAGTTCCCAGTTGTTGATGCAGTGACTTCATAATTGATTTTTCATCTCTGGAGTAGAGAAGCTGGAGAATTGTTGGGGTGAGGCTAACATGATCCAACATTTTTCCATTCACTAGCTGCTTCAGGGGACACCTCAACTCTGCCACTGTCCTTGTTGCATTAGCTGAGATCTTAACTCTATACAAGCCATTCCAATTCCATTTCAAAATGCAATATACACCAGGTCGGTTTGCAAACTTACCGACTAACAATTTAAGCTGCCTCTCAATGAATGGATAAACAGAAGCAGGACATGATACAGAACTATGGAACACCTGATGACATTGTATTTTCTGCCATGAGAAACAACAAGCAAGAACCTTCCCTTGAATATGTTGTAATGCTTTTGCTGCCTCCAAATGAAGTCTTCCATCAAAAGTGACCTCGGCCTTCATGAAACTATCCTTTGGCTCAGGGGGGAAGACTTGACCATGACAATAATTACTCAGGGGTGCCTCGTTTGGCATGAATGGAGCAATGTCCTTGCGAATAGCTTCTTCACAAGCACCAAGAGGAGGATTATTTACAGCATCCCCTCTAATCAGAAATACATCCAAAATTCTCCTATTTGTGGTCCTTTTAAGAACTTCTAGAATTTCTGGTTCAGAAGTATCTCTATCCAATCCTTTGATGACAACACAATTTGCTTCCTTTAGGCTGACTTCACACTGAACAAGTCTAATAATTATCCATAATAATCTCCAACATTGTCCATGGAGTAGATATTGTAGAATGTCCTTTGATGAAACCTAGACCTCAATAATGCTTTTTCTTTCTTTTAAACTAGAATGAATTCATTGGTAATTAGAACAAAGGGGAGGGCAGTAAGTCCACCCATATAGGAGGACTAGAGCAAGAGCTAAATGTTATATTTTTGGTTAGTATATTTTGAAGCTAAATCGGCTGTTGATCATGTAATATCTGCACATGTGAATAGAGCTATGTGTTTTGCGGAAAATTAGCATCTAAGTCTACTTATTCCTGAAACTGATTTCACATTAGCTCATAAATTATGTATTAAGACACTACTTTCAACCAAGATTGCAGTTTCTAAGTATGGGAGAGATTGTCAATAGCTGATATGTTCCTTAAATTTGCAAGTAGTTAATGGTGATTTACATTTAAATGACTCAATTATTCTTTGGAATTGAGATTGGTATATATTGCTTTTAAGTTGGAGCTTTGGTATCTGCAACCGATAAAGCAGAACCACCTAAATCAGTTAGTTCAGCAGGAACAGGATCAGCAAATCTGATTCCATCAGGCGTGGCATAGGTTGAGAGTCATTTGAAACTTTGATAATGCATTTGATATCATTTTAACAAGAGAAAAATTTCGTATTTTAAGAAGAGAATTTTTGTATTTTGCAGTGGCTGTACCTCAAGTTCGGAAAGCATCATTGGCTCAATTTTTGGAAAAACCTAAGGAAAGGTAAATATCAAAGTTTTGCCTATATACTTTGCACATTTTAGTCATTATATACTTAAAATTTTAACACATGTAACGGAATAAGGGTCAATTTCCCCCCTAAGATTATTGAGGAAGATCAAATTTACCCTTATCATTCTACATTCCAAAATTGGTCAAATCTTATCTCATGGCAGATACCATAGCTCTTTTTTAGGCTATAGG
Organism: Euphorbia lathyris; assembly: GCF_963576675.1. Classification (NCBI taxonomy): domain Eukaryota; kingdom Viridiplantae; phylum Streptophyta; class Magnoliopsida; order Malpighiales; family Euphorbiaceae; genus Euphorbia; species Euphorbia lathyris. The sequence goes on from NC_088913.1 coordinate 92,911,314, forward strand.
TGGTAGTAGAAGAGGGAGAACGTTTGCTGCAAATGGAGTCAAATGAATATGTTTACTCTTAATTACATTTGACTATGTTAAAGCATAGGCGAATGAATATGTTTTTTGGATACAATCATGTGCACATTGAGAACTTGCCCAAGGTTTGATATGGTTTTTGTTTGTCACTCTTTAAAGTGGATATACTGTGTTAAAGAATTCTGTTTCTGAATCCTGTGTGAACTGTCCGATTCCAGCTTCCATATTTTGCTGCTAAATGAATACATCCCTACTTCCTATTAGCAATCGAAAAGTTAGAAGAGTCTAAAAATGACCTTGAAATTTAAATCTAAAATTTTGGTTGATCTTTTCATCTAAGTGTTTGTTTAAGTGATATTTAAGTCTAAAATTATTGATGGCATGGCTTATATTAATTTATAAGTGACCTTGAAATCCCATGAAATCTTATCTCTGTTTCTAATTACAGATTTTTTCTTTTTAAGCATTAAAGTCCTTCAAATCCCACGAATTGCTGCACTTTTGGAAGTAATACATGGAGGCTAGGTAAGTTTCCATTTGATTTTGGATAAGATCTTGGATAATTTTTAATTAGGCTAAGCTAATAATGTTTTTAATTATTCAAAATGTAAGGCATTGTTCCAAGTGGATTGTTGTTCCCATTTATGTAATGGGGTGGAAGAACCCATTTTATGTTCATTATCTGTAACCTTGGTGAGGTAGGTCTGTTCTTTATTCCTTTCTGAAAAATTCTTATTTTATTTAAGTAAATAGATACCTTTGGTGTTTAGCTCATCATATCTTCAATGGTTAATTGATGGTTGCATTGATTCAATTATTCCCTTAATTTTTTGTAGGTTCAGGAATTGCCATAAGTTTTAATAACCTTTATTGTTTGGTCTCTAGCTAAGGTTGACTTTGATCTTCATGCTATTGTCTTATGTCTAATTTGGGTCGTGTTTCATCAGTTCAGAGGTGCTATTAATAACGATGGAAAGCTGATAGATTATAATACTGATTGTGAGGCTTCGATAACTGCTATCAAGGACGTTTTGAAAGGTAGAAAAATCAACTAATCTCTTCAACATTGAAAACATTTCGAGCTTTTTGAAGTCGATCGCAGCCATACATATTTGTCATATTTTATTACAGAACACGGACATAACAATAATGACAGAGAATCCTTCAATTCTCCACTATATGGAAGACTTTGTGCTGGCTGGCGTGGGAGGAGCAGGAAGAGCACTTGCATTTGGTGGGAAAAGTAGAGGAGCCCACAATATCATTTTTTACATTGATTTAGGTATGTACGTGTCATCAACTATTAATTAGTATATTAAGAAACTAAATCATCTAACTTTTTTTCTATCATCTGAAAAGAGAACCAAGGGCCTGTCAGATGTTGTTTCAGGTGAAGCTCAGTCTTTGGAGAATCTCAATCAATTCAAACCAGAGAAAGGAGCTTTCTTTGCAAATGCAACACCATTAGGAAAGCATCCAAATACAGATACAATTCTTAAAAAAAAACTGGTTTCTAATTATGTTTTACTATGTGATTGACATAGAAGTATCAAGGAATGCATGTGACAAGGCCTCTTTCCTTGTACAGAAACCAGCCTTCTGCACTTGCAGCAGAGCCAATCTCAACTACCTAGTTTTGACTTCGCAATCTCTACCAAGAAATCACCTTCAGTTATTATAGGAACATGGTATTGCCCTTCTGTGTTTATAAGAGAAAATGCAAGGCTTAGGGAGCAAATGAGACGGTCAATATTATACAAAATGACACTTGAGCAACAATGGGAAGAAATTTACACATGGTGAGAATTGATAAATAACCATTTTATAGGATTCAAGTGAGCGTGTGCTGAGAATTTATTTTGATATTCTTCACAGGAAACTAAAGCATGGACAATTCTAACAGGTTAGCCTGTTTTATTAATTTATGCCAGCACTATTTTGATTAGTTCATCAATTTGGTAACTTTTATCTTAACTCTTCTTCTTCTTGCCTTTTAAGGTGGTGTATGATGATTTTGTTGCAGCTGCTTGGTTACCTGCAGCAAAGGAAAAAAGACTTGTAAGTTGATTCCCTTAGATGCTTGTTGTTTGCCACATTTAACCCTTATCTGAACCATTTTCTTGTATTTGCAGATTTCATTATGGCTCTGCCCTGGACGTTTTCTCCTTTGGGGTGTGCAACCTTTCATTTTGGGCACATCAGGAGCTAGAATGCTATTAAGTTGATGCGTTAATAATGCCTATGCTTGCTGACATACTCTTAACGTATTTGCTAAACTACTACAACACTTGATCTTGAAAAGCAAGAGATAGGCAGGATAAGAGGATATATTAGTTGAATAGAGTAAAGGTTTCATTGTATTCGTGCATCACACAAACTTGGTTATCTATGCATATAATTGGTGTTTCAGGTTTACTAATTATAAACAACTCTATTTAGAAAATTTGTGATAATAGTGTTTGCACGATCATTTTGCTTATTCAAGATTTAATTAATGTTTCAGTAATACAACAGGTTCAATCTCGGTAAACAACTGAGAGTAATTAATTTCGTTTACCGTTAATTACAAATAGAGCAGGTTCAATTTGAACCTACTGCTGTAAAATTGCTTAAAACAATAACATTAGTGTCGGTTGTTAACTTTAGCCACGGTTGCAAAACAACCGACTCCAATGATTAGAGTATTGGAGTGGGTTGTTACGAAAGACCGTGGCTAAAGACCCCTCTAGCCACGGTTTTTCATAACAACCGTGGCCAAAACATAGGGCATTGCAGTTGGTTATATGTGAAAACCAACCCTAATGCCCTTTTGGCCACGGTCGAACAACCGTGGCTAAAGACGCTAAGCATTTGTCACGCTCCCCTTTGGCCACGGTCGTACAACAGTGGCTAATGACGGTAAATGACCGTGGCTATATGCCATTTCTGTACTAGTGATACTTATATTATTTTTTCTTACAAATGTAATTTGGTGGTTTGCAAAAGATTTATTTTTTATTGCATTTGACAAATTTGACCGATAACGATATCAAAATGAGAATTTTCAAAAATTAAACTTGTTAACTATCACATTTGCTCTCTAAATATTAACTTTCTCTGACCCCTAAATATCTCATTGCATTTGAACTTATCTCATTATCTATTTGAAGTTACTTAATTTGACATGATTAGTCCCTTATTATTAGCGTGGCAGCGCAAAATGAGATTTGGGCAAGCTAATCTTAACAATGATCAATCTAGAGAGAGAATGAAACAAAACTAACGTTTTAATATGAAATAACTGTTGAGGTGTCTCGAAAATAGAATGTTTTAATATTAATTGATATTGTGTAAAAAAATACTCTTAATTGATATTGTGTAAAAAAATGCTCTTAATGTTTTGGTTCATGCGCAATTTACCCTTAACGTTTAAAATGGTGCAATTTTACCCATAACGTCGAAAAGCAATTCTACATCTGACATTGATAAATTGGGTTAATTTGAGAAATAATTCATCAAATTGTTTTCTTGGTCATGAATCTTGTCATATATACTTCACACATGCGTCATTTTATCAGTAAAAAATCACAAACATATGTTGGGGTATGGATTTTTTTAAAAAAAATATACTGTCTTGTGTACAAATTTGACAAAAAATTCAAAAAATTCATTGAATTTATAAATGGCTTAATAGGCATACAGCCCTCTAAAATTGTAACTTTTTTTCCATCTGACCCCTCAACTTAGGGGACAACCTTCAACACCCTTAACTCTCCAAAAACATCACATACAACCCCTTAAACTTGTAACTTTTTTTCATCTGACCCCCTCAACTTAGGGGACAACCTCTCAACCCCCTTAACTCTCCAAAAACATCACATACAGCCCCGTATACTCTATATCTGGTCAAAATATTGACCTTGTAGAAAACATGATTGACTGTTGATCACACCAATGCCACGTTTTTTTCTTTTTAAATTTTTCCATATAAATCCAGTAAATTACCCCATAATTTGGGCATCCGTAGAGTCTTCTTCCTTGATTTACAGGTTTCCATGAAACCTTAAGTACAACATATTCACCACAAAAACATGATTCATGAGTATCCACCATGAAATCGGTTTCAAGAACAGAACAAACCCTAACCTAATTGACAAAAAAAAATTATCTCAGAAGAAGAAAGCGGCAAACCAGGAGAAGAATAAAAAGAAGAAGGTAGAGGAGGAATAAAGTGTTGGTCCCTTGTAAGGTTGCAAATATAGTTCCAAGGGGGGGGGGGGGGGGTTAGGAACTATTTTACCTTTTTTTTAAAATAAGTTGGGCAGATTTCTTTTCTTCAAGAAAAGTTTATCTAACAGCGGCGCTTACCACTCAGCAAGACACTGGCTTAGTCAACTAGTGACTAGGACAGATTCGTTGCTTAGGTCAGGAAATAGCACTTAGAGTCTATTCCTGAACTTTCTCGTTGGTAGCGCACAACTCAGCTTGACCTCTTTTACTTGGTCAGTTTTAGTTTGTTTTAAGCAAGCAATATGAATAAGGAGTTAAGGTTTAGAAATACTTCACTCAGCAGATTTATCCAGGTTCGGCTTCTTCTAAGCCTACGTCCTGTCCACGGAACACCTCCGAGATTTCAAATCCTCTATTGAGCTCTTTAAAGGTAGAGCTTCAAACCTTTTACAATATCAGCAATTGAGTATGACAAGAGTACCTTCCTCTATACTTCTACTCAATCCTAATCTCTCCGCTGAGTACTTAAAACCGAGTACCCAGCCTCTCCTTTCTACTTCTAGAAATGATAAAGATTTTGTCCTAAACAATAATTGCTAGAACACCTTAGATGATTGAAAAACAATCACTCTAGACTTTTACACAAATGAATAGACTTTGTAGTGTAAGAACATTGCTTTGCTTTTGATGGAGAACTTTTGTATACGTTTGGTCAGCGTAGCGGCTCTTGCTCAAAGTTCTCTGCAGAATGTGGATTCTGAATGGACTATTTATAGAGAGCTGTGAGAGCTTCTGGTTATTTCGAATTTCGAAATAACCATTGGAGACAAACGGCTACAGGTCGCTTTCACTGAGTCTGCCAGCAGTTCTCGTTAGCCAATCAGATTCCAGCGTCTTCTGTTCTTCGGTCAGTGAGTCAGTATGTTCCACCATTTTGGGTAATGTCAACCAGACAGCTTGTTGTGTCTTCTGACCTTTACCTAATGAGGAAATACTTTTTCTGGAAGCTGTCTTATGGTCAGTAGCTGTCTTGCACGTTTTGTCGAGACAGCTCAGCAGCTTCATACCGAAGTTGTCTACGTGGATCTTCTCGATCCTTCTTTACTCAGCATGCGTTTCATCACTTTAACGGCGACGTTTTGGAGATACGCGGGCTGAGTGATCTTTGGCTTGTTTGACTTGGGCCTTGATTTCCATATAGGGCTTGAGCCTTATGATCTTTATGTCTTATGATAAATTATAAACTCAACATTGAACAAACACATTAGTAACACTAAATCAAAGCATTTAAACTTAGTGTGTTATAGAATATTTACTTTCACTTAATTAATTTTGTCAAATCAAAATCCTGTGGAAAGGTGTTTCAACAAACTCCCCCATTTTGATGTTGGCAAAACTAATCAGCAAGGAACTCAGTATGAGCTCCCCCATGATAGTTGACCTTTTTAATTAAGTGAACTCCCCCGTAAGGATAGAACTACTGACTTAGTTTTATTCTAAACATTCTAAGGTTTGGCTGAATAAGCCTAAGATCAGTTTTCAGTTATAGGTCAGCTTATGGGTCATATTCTATTTTACTCAGTATTCAGCGGAAGTGATGTATAGTGACAGAGCGCTGAGTAAATCATTTGTTCAATGGTTTATATTTGACAAGTTCAAACATCTATATGCAGCATGCATTTATATAATACTTGGCATTTAAGGAATGAATAATCAACAGTTAAAATATGAATGCAAGTATTTCAGGAGTAACAGAAGTTAGGCAGGTTAGGCATAAAATAAAACAACACAAAAACAAACATTACAAAACAAAACAAGATAAAGTTCTTCTTCCTAACTTCTAACACTTAACACTCTAGTTTCTCTGGCACTCTAGAGTTCCTTCTCCTTAGTTGCCACTTTTCTCCCCCGTTTTGCCAGCATCAGCAGTAGGCAAATTAATCGGTAGGGGCAGGAGATTTGGCCTGATCCTGCAGCACACGTATTTGACCCTCCAAGGAATTCATATGACTGACCATAGCCAGCATGAGTTCAGTCATTCGGGTCATGTGAGCGTGTGTGGGTAGCTGCGTCTGGACAGAGGAGAATTGATTGATTAATTCATGGATTTCACGCAGAATATGGTGAGTGACAGGTGGATGAGAGGACTGAGCAGGAGTCGATGGAGTAGGTGCTTGTTCTTGAAGCAGAGTGCTTGCTGAGGCGATGACACGCCGACCTGACTCAGTGGCACCAAGGTGTGCATATTTGGCAGAAGTGGGTTCACACTGAGGGCCTTGTGTAGTGACAGGACTACGAGGCGTGTTGACCTCAGGTGCTGAATTGCTTTGAGTTTGAGGTGGGAGTGGAGCTTCTTTTGGATTTACAGGGGTCTTGGCTTGTTTCTCTACGGGAGGAACAGAGGCTTGATTTTGTGGAGACCCCTCTTGAGCAACATGGCCCTCAAGAACAGGTTCTTCAGCTGTTCGCAGCTTCTTCTCAGCTGACTCAGCTAGGTCTTGATCATCTTTCCTCTTGTTGCTTTCTATGAGCCTTATCTTTCTCGGGACAGTATGAATATCCTTCGAGCATGCTCCCTTTTTCTTCTTCTTCTCAGCTTCAGCAACCTCAGATGGCACAGTGGACGGATTCTCAGTTGGAGGTTCATTGATTGGTTCTGTATCCTCAGCAGTGTGAGCGGCTTCAGCCATAACATCATCTATAATGGCATCCAGGTTAGCCAGATTTTCCATTTCTCCAATGGGTTGCTCATCCTCAGCCATAAGATTCTCCTCCTCAGGAGTGGGATTTTCATCATATCCTCTAAGAGGTTGGCTATGTGAGAGTCCATTCAACAGACGTGCAGTGATAGCAGTTCCCGTTGAACTTATTTCACCAACAGTCTCTATGTTCTTGTCTTGTATTATCCTGGTGATGAGAGAACCTAAACGGAGCTTCCTTCCGCTTCTTTGGAAAGCTCCGACCAAAAATACAGGCATGTTGAAAGGAGTACTGGTCAACATATGCCAGATGAAACATTGTTCAAAATTAGAGGCAAATGAGGGAGAGCTGAGTTTAGGGAAGATAAAGTTGGTCAGCAAGAAGTGGGCCATCTTCTGATTTTTGCCCATGCAGGTGCTGGGTACTTCTCCCTTGTAGTTTCTGGGTTTACAGAATCCCTTCATCTTCTCTACGATGGCTTTCGGTATTGGCTCCTTTGTGGTTCTGAACTGGATCCCTGTATTTGGTATCTCTAGCAATGTAGCTAGATATTCAGGGGTTATCACTATCTTTTGACCCTTGACTGTGGTCTCCAGATAGTCAGAGTAATCTGCATCAACATGCAGGTTGGAGTAGAACTCTCTTACTATTGTAGGATAGGTTTGCCCGAACAGAGAGAAGAGACCTGTCCATTTGTTGTTTTTGATCCATTCACAGAATGGAGTCTCTGAAGAGATGAAGTCAGGGTGGAAGAATCGACTTCTTAATACCTTTTGATTCTTAGCCCAAGAGTGTACTTTAATCATTTTTCTCATTAGGCTAGTTGAAGGACCAGCCTGGTCAGAGGATTTGAGAGTTGGAGAGAAATAACTTTCGTTGTAAGACATTTTTGAAATTTTGAAGCTCTTTGGAAAATTTTGAAGCTTTCTTAGAGTTCAGTGTATATGTGACGAGGGTAGTGGGTTAGTATTTACTATTTATAGATTTTATGGTTTAGGGTTCCGTTTGAATTTTAATCCAGTTTTGCTCTGGGTTGTCCAATCGCCAGAAACCCTGACACTTATGACACTATTAAGACGTTATTCGGCACATGCGCAGTACAGGTGTCACCTCGCGTGTAGTGACATTAAATGCTAATAAGTGCTTCTACTTAGCGTTTGTTGATATAAACGCTTCATATTCTGAGTAGTCGGTACATTCTTTAGGAATGGCTTTAAGTTAAAGTTCGAAGCTAATTTACTCAGTGTGCAAGATTACTCAGTATTGTATATTCAGTCAGTTTCAAGAGATACTCAGCAAACAATAAATCATTCAGCATGTAATTCACTCAGCATTCAACATTCATTTAGCACAGGAATTTACTGAAGAGGATTAAACATACCAATTGCTTCTCTCAGTATGCTAAATTGCTCTCGTGCTAGAGGCTTTGTAAAGATATAATCAAGCTGCTCGTCTGTTGGTACATACGTCAGCTTGATTTCTTTCTTGAGTACATGATCTCTGATGAAGTGATGTCGTATACTGACATGTTTCATCCTGCTGTGTTGAATTGGGTTCTTTGAGAGGTCAATTGCACTTTTGTTGTCGCATTTGACTTCAATTGTCTTTGTTTGAACACCATAATCTTCAAGCTGTTGCTTAATCCAAAGGACCTGAGCAACACAACCTCCAGCAGCAATGTACTCAGCTTTAGTTGTGGACACGGCTACTGATGCCTGCTTCTTGCTGAACCAAGATACAAGACAGCTTCCTAGGAATTGGCATCCTCCAGAGATGCTTTTTCTTTTCATCTTGTCTCGTCCATAGTCAGCGTCAGTGTATCCGATGAGCGTAAAGTCATGAGTGTTTGGATACCACAGACCTGCATTTACTGAGCTTTGCAAATATCTAAGGATCCTTTTTACGGCTATGTAATGGGATTCCTTAGGGTTAGCTTGATATCTAGCACAATAACATACTGAGAACTGAATGTCCGGTCTACTTGCTGTTAAGTAAAGTAAAGAGCCAATCATACCTCGGTATAACTTGCTGTCTACTGACTTACCATTCTCATCAGCACAAAGGACAGTGTCAGTGCCCATAGGAGTGGATATTGGCTTACAATGTTCTAGTTCATATTTCTTCAATATCTCCTTGGCATATTTAGCTTGACTTATGAATATGCCATTCTTTCCTTGCTTGATTTGTAGTCCGAGGAAGAAGTTGAGTTCTCCCATCATTGACATTTCGAATTCAGTCTGCATTTGTTTGCTAAATTCCTTGCACATAGATTCATTAGTAGCACCAAATATAATATCATCTACATATATTTGAGCCAGCAGGGTATCTTTACCCTTTCTCTTAATGAATAAGGTTGTATCAGCTTGACCCCTGACGTAACCTCTAGTCAGTAAAAAGTTGGTCAGCCTCTCATACCAAGCACGTGGTGCTTGCTTGAGTCCATACAGAGCCTTTCTGAGTTTGTAAACGTGGTTTGGGAACTTAGAATCCTCAAACCATGGAGGCTGATTTACATAGACCTCCTCGTCTATTATTCCATTAAGAAAGGCACTTTTGACATCCATTTGAAACAGTTTAAAGTTCATGTAAGATGCATATGCACATAAAATCCTAATAGCTTCTAGCCTTGCCACTGGGGCAAAGGTCTCACCATAGTCAATACCTTCTTGCTGACTGTAGCCCTGAGCTACAAGTCTTGCCTTGTTTCTGACTACGTTTCCTTGCTCATCTAGCTTGTTCCTGAAGACCCATCTCGTTCCAATGGTCTTTTGGCTCCTAGGATGTGGCACTAGCTCCCATACATTATTCCTCCTGAACTGATTGAGTTCCTCTTGCATAGCATTCATCCAGAATTCGTCATCCTCAGCTTCGGCAAAGTTCTTCGGCTCAAGTACTGAGACAAAAGCTACATTACCGAGATACTTCCTTAGTTGATTTCTTGTCATCAGCGTATTTCCAGCTGAGTCAAGAATTGCATTTTCTGAATGCCCTCTTGGGACTCTTATCTCCTTTGGTAGACTTGTGTCTTGTTCTATCTGTGTTTCCACATTCTCTGCAGAAGTAGATAGGTCAGTGAAAGTAATTTTAGGTTCACTCTTACTCTTGGTCAGCCGTTTTATGAAGGACTCAGTAGCTGGTTCTTGATCAGCAGGTGCTGAGTTTGGTTCATCTTCTGTCAGCGGCTGGTATCTTCCTGCAGGGTTAGTTTCATCGAATTGCATATATATAGATTCTTCTAATACTTGAGTTCTCTTATTAAAAACTCTGTATGCTTTACTGTTTGTTGAGTAGCCTAGAAAGATAGCCTCATCAGCTTTTGAATCAAATTTGGCTAAGCTATCTTTGGTATTTAAAATAAAACACCTACAGCCAAAGGCACGAAAGTATCCAATGTTGGGCTTTCGTCCTTTCCAAAGTTCATATGGGGTTTTCTTAAGTATAGGTCTAACTAAAGCCCTATTCAGAATATAGCATGTTGTGTTGACAGCTTCTCCCCAAAAATACTTTGGAAGCCTATGCTCATCCAGCATTGTCCTGGCAATCTCAACCAGAGTTCTGTTCTTCCTTTCAACAACCCCATTTTGCTGAGGCGTTCTAGGAGCAGAGAAATTGTGGTCAATGCCGCTGGCTTCACAAAATTCAACAAACTTTTGGTTCTTGAATTCTCCACCATTATCACTACGGATATGAGCTAATTTTAGGTCTTTCTCATTTTCAATTTTTCTAACCAAGTTTGAAAATGTCTCAAAAGTCTCATCCTTACTGGTCAGCAGGATAACCCATGTGTACCGAGAGAAATCATCTACAATAACCAAGGAAAACCTTCTTCCACCCAGACTCAGCGGCTGGACTGGACCAAAGAGATCTAAGTGTAGCATTTCTAACGGACGCTTAGTTGAGACAATGTTTTTACTTTGAAAAGATTGCTTGGTTTGTTTTCCAGCTTGGCAGGCATGGCATAATTGATCTTTTTGAAATTTAAGTTCAGGCAGTCCCTTAACCAATTGCTTTCTTGCTAATTTGGCCAGGAGGTCCATGCTTACATGACCAAGTCTCCTGTGCCATAGCCAGGAATTTTCTTCCTTTGTGACTAAGCATACAGTTTTTGAAAACTTCTTTTTGAGGTTTAGCATAAAGACATTGTCTATCCGAGGGGCAGTTAAGATTAACTCATTAGTTTTACCCTCGTATATTTTACATCCAGTAGCATCAAATATAACTTTTCTCCCATTGTCACATAGCTGAGCTACGCTGAGTAAGTTATATTTGAGTCCGCTGACTAGGGAGACATATTCAATAGTAGGGTTACCTCCGACGGTTCCTGAGCCTACTATCTTACCCTTCTTGTTGTCTCCAAAACTTACACTCCCTCCTCGTTTACGTTCAAACGTGATGAACTGAGTTTCATCACCCGTCATATGCCTTGAGCATGCGCTGTCAATATACCACATCTTTGACTTCTCGGCACATCTCAGGCTTACCTGCATTGTAACTAGTTACTTTTAGGTACCCAACTCTTTTTGGGTCCTGACTTGTTAGGTGCAACAGGTATAACATCATATTTTATTTTATGGCGGCATACATGGACAGTATGGACATTCTTTCCACAGAAGTCACAACTGACCTTCTGTTTAGGATTTTTTACTGACTTGTCAGCACCCCAGTGCTGAGCGTGCCAGCACACTTTAGTAGTGTGTCCTAACTTCCCACAAAAATCACATTGGACTTTTCGCTGGGGATTTCTTCTCTGCTGAGTACCTTGGTACTGTGTATCTTGATACTGAGTTCTCAGCGGAAAATTGTTTTTGTTTGGAACCTTTAATTGGTTCTGAATGGTTGTGACATCCTTCCTCAGTTTCTTTGAAACTGACTGGACTTCAGAGACAGACTCATGAATGATTTTCATATTTTCATGCAAAACTGAGTTGTCTTGAAGAAGGTATCTGAGGTCACTCAGTTTGACCTCTTCTACTTCATCACAGCGCCGGCTGAGTGCTTTAATCTTCCTATTACACTTTTTAACAAGTGTATAGAGATCACTCAGGGCGTTACCCATTTCATTTCTGAGTTGAGAGAGTGAGATTACCTCATTAGATTGCTCTTCATTATCTGACTCATCAGATTGGTCAGCATGCTCAGAAATGCATGGCTCAGCAAGTTCGTCAGCCATAAAGCATATCTTCGCTGACTCGGTGGCCTCAGTTCCTGTTGATGAAGATTCATCACTGTCACTCCAAGTAGCCACCATTGCCTTCTTCCCACTTTTCTTATCTTTCCTCAGCGTGGGGCAGTTTGACTTAATATGGCCATCTTGGTGGCACTCAAAGCATGTAATGGGCTTTGAGCTGTCCTTTCTGTATTTGCTGTCGCTTGAGTCAGCCTTATACTTATCAAACTTTTTGTAGGGCTTTTTGGAATATTTGTCGTTCTTCCTGAACAGCCTCTTCATCTTTCTTGTAAACATAGCCATCTCCTCATCATCAGTTGAACTCCCGTCAGTGGAGTCAGCCTTCATGACAAGTGACTTCTGCTTCTTGTCATCAGATTTTTCCTTCACCTCAAACTATTTGTAAGCATCTTGTTTATTTATTTACGAACTTTGCCTGTGAGCTTGTTTATGTATACAATTAAATAGTTATTTGCGAGCAAACTTCACAAATATAATTAACAATTTATTCACAAACAATTCATGGTTAGATAATTTTGTTAATGAACCAAGTCCAAAAGAGGATTTTGGGCTCGAAGCTCGGCTCAAGCTCGGCTCGTTAATTTTATAGTAAGCTCGGCTCGGGGTCGAGCTCGTTAATTTTATAGCGAGCTGAGCTTGAACATGCCAAAGTTCAGCTCGGCTCGGCTCGATTACAATCCTACTTACTTCAGCCTTTTTCTCCCTTTCTTTTACGTTAGTAGCTGATCGGAGATTCTTTCTAGTGATTGCTACAAGAAGGAACATAGAACAATGAAAAATAGAGCACAAATATTATGAAGAAGAACAAAGAGAAATAGGTGCAGAGTCTAGCGTGAGGGAAGAGAAAGAAGGAACGGGAAGAGGTATTTATAGGCTCAGTAATTTTCACCTCAGTGACTGACCAAATGGATTTGGCCAGTCACCATTAGATCTAGATGGTGTGAAAACCACCGACTAGTGTATATAGGGGCCGAATATCATAATGTAAGGGGTACGGTTAAATTTCATTTTAATCCTTTTAATAAATTTCTATTTATTAATCTCCCTAAAGTTTATGATTAAATCAAATCGACCTGCCTGGTCATCTATCATACCCTATCTTGATTTGAATCTATAATTGAATCTATGTCGGGATCTGTCCCACTGACTGTTGAAGGTGCTGGCTGATGAAAAACATCCCTAGAATGCCCATCCAATATTATACATTTCAATGAAAATATATATAAATTGAATTACACATTTTAACCATTAAGACATAATTCAATATATTCATACAATTTTTACCGTATTTATTTATCGATTGGGTTTGGGTTGAACCTGATTTCGATCATATTAAAATCCTTCATTCACTCGTGCCTAGATTTACTGATTTCACATGGTTAAATACATATTATCCTTATACGCATTTTAAGCTCTCCCAAACAGTCTACTTCTAAATAGTATCATTTAAAACATACGATCTTGTAGGTTTATCTAATGTTATTAGTTTGATCAAAACAATGTTTCATCTAACAAATTATAGATGCGTTCTAGCCAACCAATATAACTATCCAACTTAGATAGTTATCTCGTGTATTAAATATTGAAAACATAATCGTAATCTCAAAATGATCTTTTGTTTGGTGATATCAAGTCCAACAAGAGGCACAAATCTATCACCCTCATATGTTGATCGGACATTTCTTGATCTTATAATGAACTAATAAGATTGAATACGCAAATTCAAATTGTTTCATTTGGGTATGGACACACTTATCGGCTTCACTAATCAAGTGGATGGTGATATTTGCTCTTCTGTAAGAGAGTTGTAATCCCACACTTCATTCATAGTCCCTTAGCATGATTTAGGACGTACCTGGCTAACCATACATGATACCAATTTACTAGCCAGAATTACTCATGGTCCCTTAGCATGATTCAAGGACATACCTTGCTAACTCATACATGACACCAATTTACTGGTCTGATTTGCAATCCCACACTTCACTCATGATTCGATTTTTAGCTGCTAGCACGTACAACGAAGTAAATGCTTTTTTCTCATTATGTTTGTTTTATACAAACAATTTACTCAACTAGTTCATAGTTTCTTTCTACTTATCAAATATTTTTTTTTTGAAATGGAAGAATTAAAAAAAACATGATAACATAGATTTAAAGCACAAAACTCATGTCTAGTTAATAAAATTCACCTGTAAGTACGAAGATATTCCCAATTCCATTGCCATGTTATTACTCCAAAACAAATTTTGTTTCAGTTTGCTATTATACAATAGAAATTTAGTAAAATACCTAAAAGTTAAAGCTAATAGTTAATGCATAATAATAGTTTAAATTATAATCTCTCATATACTTTCGCCTGTAAATGCCCCCTCAGTTTAATATTATGTGCTGAAATTTCACCAACTAATAGGATTTTCATGATTCGAAACTATAAAGTTTAACATAATAATGATAGTTTTTAAACTAATCTAAGACAATAGAAAATAACAAAGATGCGTTCAAATCTTAATTATTAAAAAATATGGAAATTTAAGACCTCAAACTTCATTTTTTTATTGTACAACTTAAGTTTTTTTTTTTTGAAGTTACCAAAAAAATACAAGACTGATTCAACTTTTATTTGTGGATGTAATTTTAATACATATACACTAAATGAAAAAGACAAAGGTTTAATTTTTTTTCTTTCTAAATTTAGTTTTCTTTCCTAAAAATAGATCATCCAGTAAATTTGACCAGAAAAGAGAGCTTCTATAAATACAAGACATATTTTACATTGTTAATATCAAAATAGGCTAAAGGTGAAAAAAGAAATATGAATCTCTCATTGTATGGTTTTATTAGTGTGTTTTCATTGGCAATTTTAGTGATTTGCCCTTGTTTAGCAGAATATGAGCTTAAGGATGTGGATGTTACGGAAGAGGAAAAGAAACAAATTTGTTCTGACATCAAGGATTCTACATTTTGTTTCGAATATCTGAATTCAGATCCAAGACCTTCAGAGGACATGGATCGTGTTCGCAATCTTTTGAAAATGTTCTTGAATAAAACTCAAAATACATGTTTAGAGAATTATGGCGTGTTTCGATCTTTGGTTAATCAAACTACAGACAATGTGTTGAAAGAAAGATATTCCAAGTGTTTAGCTTCTTTTGATAAGAACAACATTAATCTCAAGGATACTGTACCTAGACAATTAGAAGCAAGTAATTATCTACTAGTAGAAGGTGCAGCATACGATACAGCAATTGATGCTAATAGATGTTTGAAACAATTTAGTTCACCACCCACCATCTCATCTTCAAACGAGCAAAAAATTCAACGATTCATAAAAGTATGTATTCTTTTTACTCTGATATCTTGGGATTTGAGAATGGCACAGGATGAGCCATAAAGTTTAGAAAGATGAAGCAAGGTAAATTTTGCCAAGTTTTAAAGTGTTGTACTTTTGTGTTTTTAAACCTTATTCTGATTGGAAAGATGAATCAAAAGATTTATAGAACCCCAGCTTTCTATCATTCAACCGAATTAACATACTGCTAGCAAGATCGATCAATTATGATGCATCAATTTGTTTGTAATTTTCAATTATTTTTTTCCTTTAAATTATTGTAATCAAACCATTTATAATCAATAAAATAAAACAAGTTCAATATGTATGAGCTGATTAATCTTAACCACACACACATTTACACAAGATTATTAGAGAATTGTGAATTTTAACCCGATGTACAAAATAACACCATTTTAATTTTAATGTTTATCAATTTAGTCTCAAATTTTATTTCTCAGAGATCAATGGTAGCATTTCTAAAAGGGTGATGCTAAAATGATGTTATTCTATATGTTGGGGATAACATGACACTTCTCCAAAAACATTGAGCTTATTTTCATATATTATTTCTTTATGTACTTATTTTTAATTTACCTTGAAATTATTAAATGAATTCAGATAAAGACAATTTTAATCTTCTAATAAAAATTACTTTTCATTTCGTGTTTCAGTTTCACATTATTCACATATGAAATATGGTTAACTTGATCCTAAGGTAATCATTTAACTTGCTTTTAAATTAACTATACAGTAATTTATTGAAATAAATAAATAAATAATAAATATTTTTCGTGAATGGAATTAGGTAGCCGATGCTTTGGCAAGCTTCGGTCGTTCTAGCTCCGTTGCAACTTGGTGGGATACACCGCCGCATTTTTGCGCTAGCTTCATTCAAGATAACTTTATTTGTAGAACTTTATATCGGTTTTGCTAAGCCTTTGAACTTATTGGATCTACTTTATCTTGGTTTCTTTTTTTAATAATATCTGGGGGGAGGGTGGGCGGCCAGGGGGTGCCAACCTCGTTGGGATGTCCTCTGTCATCTTCCCCCCTTCCTCGCTTTCAATAAAAAAATACAATAATTTATGTTCTTTTAATTGTGTTAACTCATATAGGAATTCGGCCAATTAAATGTACTTTATTTTCTTGGATTAATATAAAAGCTATTACTGTGAGCTTAATTTTTTTTTACTGCTCTCGAAATTCTGACAACCTTATTACTTTGTGAATTTTCACCACGTGATAGTCCATTATAATTAAGTTTTAAAACTGCAATCTACTTTTTCGGCCTGCCAAAAGTATTGTAAATTATAGAAAAAGATAGACCAATGATTGATTAGTTGAATTAATAAAAAAAATGCAGTTTTATTAAATAGCGGAGTCCGAGCATAGAGCTCAACTCAAAAAATCAGGCACAGTAAAAGAAATAAAAGGAATAGCAAGTGAACAAGAGTGACGAGCCAAAATATGGACCACCTTATTCGCTAATCTCGAAACAAAAATCAAAGTGAAACCATGATTATTCTTGAGTAGTTGTCGAATGTCCTATATAACACATCCGAATTCTGATAAATCCCGTTTGTTTGACTGAACTGCATCCACCACACCTTTGGTGTCTACCTCGAAGCTGACCTCAGTAAAACTACATACGTTTACCCATTCCATGCTCTTCTTCAATGCTAGAGATTCTGCTAATTTAGCAGGTACTGCTCCCTCTGACGTCCCGATCCTGCATCCTCGGAAGAGTCCGGTAGAATCGCGTATCACAGCTCCTGCACCGATCAGGCATTCGTCTACAGCGTCGACGTTACATTTGAGATGTCATATCGGAGGCAACAACCATCTATTACTCTCACTTGGGCCGACCCTGCTCTTTTCTCCTCTCGAGCCCCTACTTCTGCGCCCCTCTAGCCACTCAGCCATGAATTTAAATGTGTAATGTTTGCCACATGTTTGATAATACTACAACATTGGCCAATAGTTACGGTAATCAAAACATTATTACATATCTATATTCATCAAATTCCCACACTTGGAGAATGTTTTGCGCTCTTAACAATTTTTTTCATTAACTAAAATATTTTAAAGGGAAAATTACAAAATTGGGTAAAATGAGAGATCCATTTACATATTTAACCCATTTACTCAACCTACTATATATCTAGACTGTTTTTGTGTGACTTTCCCATAATACCCTCAATATTTATGCGCGGTTGTCTCCCTCCCGTCTGATTTCGTAGATTCTAGCATATGTGAAGCATGCGAAGCTAATGTTTGGTTTAGTTGATGATTTTAATTAGCATATGTGAGGTCTGGTTGTGTTTTTAACAAAATTCGCTAAGTGGTATATAACAAAAATGTCAAACAACAACGAATTCTAACATTAAAATCATAACATTATCAAAAAATTTACAACAAGATTGTCACAATAAACTCCTAACAAATCACTTCATAATACATAGGCTTCTATTCACCACTGATGAATGTATGTGTCTCACGGTACAAGCTCTTATTCACCAACATTAAAATCATAACATTATCAAAATTTACAACAAGATTGCCACATATAAACTCCTAACTAACCACTTTAAAGTGGATGTAACAAATCTGGATGGGAATTTTTCTTGTATTGGAAGTCCATATCTTTTGGGATGAGAAATGGAAGTCCAGACTTTTTGGGATGGATGTGTCACAAGGTACAGAAGGGAAGTCATCCCATCTGCATCCAAGGACATCGCCTTCTTGCGGGATGTTATGTATTCAACCACCTTTAGAAAATTTAATCGTGTTAGTCAAGAAAAAAAATGAAGATTTGGCTTCACGAAACGTGGATTCGCTGAGTATGCGAAAAAAAAATATGCAAGAAAGAGGGGGATTTTACTTAGCGAAACAATGATTTCCCGACTTCTGTGAAGAGAAATGTGACGCTCTGGCTTCACGAAACGATGATTACGCGAAGTTTGTGAGTTAATTCGATATATTTCTCCCCGCAAACTTCGCGAAAACGGCATATCCTAAGTGAATTTATAGGGAAAACGCAGTGGAAACAGTATATACTTACATTTTTTTATGAAAATAATGTAGAATCACAATTTCTTCGATGATGATAATGTAGAATCGCCATTTCTTCGATGGTCACAAGAAGAAAGAAACCAAGAAACGAGTAGGAAATGGAAGATGAAGAACCATGGCTTCGTTTTCTAGGATTAGGAAGATGAAAATCAAGAGAGGAAGAAGAGAAATACATTGTGATTTGAAGAAATATTGCAGATGTCTTGCAATTTAAAGGAAGATAGGAAAATCAAAAGTCTGGGAATCATTAATGGAAAAAGCTGCCCGTTTCGCATAACCAATGAGAAGGGGGGAGAGGAAAGGTTAGGGGTATTATGGAAAATTCACACAAAAACAATCTAAATATGTAGTAGGTTGAGTAAATGAGTTAAATATGTAAATGAGTCTCTCATTTTTCCAATTTTGTAATTTTCCCTATTTTAAATAGGCTTAATAAATTTTTAGCCCCATGTAATTTTTTAAAAAGATCTACTGTTCTATTATACTTTAAAAAAAATTATATATACCCACCGAACTTGTTTAAAGTGGTCAAGTAACGTTTTTAAATGTATCTATTAAATTCATGAACTTTCTTAAAGTGATCTATTAACCTTTCGAATTTGTTTAACTGAACATATTTCAATTTTTCTAAAATTTCTTCTTACTCTGCCATATTGGATTTTAGGGGTTAATTAATATGTTACTTTAAATAAGTTTAGGAGGTAAATTATTTAAAAAGTATATAGGAACAATTGATTTTTTAGACAAGTATAGAGGACTAGAAATGTATTAAACCTTTTTAAACGTAATATTTTAAGTTTAGTTTAAAATTAGTTATAAATAATTTTATTTATTTATAGAAAAATTAAAAGTTAAATTTATGTAATCTTGCAATGGAATGTCAAACCTCACTTCTTATATATATATAGGTTAAGGTGCAAAAATACTTCAATTTTTTTGGTCTGAAGCAATTTTACTTTAACGTCTAAAATAGTGCAATTTTACCCCTAACTTTGGAAGGTAAGAACAATTTTACACATAACGTTGATTTTTTTTTTTGGTAAACAAAAGAAAGAAAACAACAAAGCACAAACTAACCAGGGATCAACCTAGGAAAGTTGACCCCGACCCTATCTTCAAGAAGAAGAGAAGAAAGAAAAGAAGGAGGATTAGAAAGAGTGGTAACTCCCAGCATCCCCTCATGACCCGCTGCAGCCAGGCGATCTGCAATTCGGTTTTGCTCTCTGAAGATATGTCTGAAATCAACAGACTCAAAGCCGGAAACAAGCCTCCTAATGACTTTTATGATGTTTTGGCTATTAAGACAAATAGCATGATTATCGGAGATCATATCAATGACCTCCTTATTGGCTGACTCCACAGAAAGCCTCTTGACACCTAGACTCCTGGCAAGCTTGATACCAGAGAGGATACCCATAACTCAACCGAAAAGGAAGAGCCCATACCCAGGTTTATGAGTAAAACCAGACAACCAGGCTCCATCTCTATCCCTCAAAACCCCTCCAGCCGCGATTCTCCCACTAAGGAGACAAGAGCCATCTGAATTAAGCTTCACCACCCCCTCTTTAGGTCTAACCCAACCGACAAGATGAACCTCTTTCTTCTGAGTAGCTCTGGTCAGGGAATCCCCTTTAAAACTATCAATAATAGAAAAGAGATTTTTTGAGAAAAACTCAGATAAGTTATAATCAAGAACCTTCCTCTTATCAAAGATTTCCTCATTTCTCCACTTCCAAATTTGGTGACAAATAATAGCAAAGAAAATATCCCTATGTTCCAAATTGGCCAGTAACTTCCCACTTACCCCAAAGTAGAACCAATCAGTCTCAGGATGGGCAAGGAAGGAAGGAAGAATGTGAGGAGGGAGAACTTTCTTCCAAACATCGATACTTTTAGAGCAATCCCTAAGAGCATGGCAAAGGGTTTCAATATGGCCTGTACACCTACTGCATGCACCTGAGACCGCCAGATGCCTTCTGTGTCTGTCAGCATTAGTAAGTAACCTATCCTTCACCCCCAGCCAAAGGAAGCTCCTAATTCTGTAAGGGATCTTCATGTCCCAAATGGATTTCCAAGAAATCAAGGGAAGAACAGACCCATTACTGGAGAAAGCTTCAAAGGCAGATTTACAAGAATAAATGCCATTATTGGACAGGGCCCAACAATGTGTATCCAAGTCTTCCTCTTGAGTGCTTATCTTGACTCCCCTGATTTTAAGGAGAATCTCTAGGCTAAAGAAAGACTCAAACATAGGCCATAGCCAGTCCCCATCAGAGTCAACCACGTCGGCAATCCTCCAATTATGGATACTAGGAGGCGGGAAAGCAACAGATCTCCATAAGAGGTCTATCCCCAATCCAGGTATCAAACCAAAAGCTAATGGATTTACCATTCCCCACTTCCAGACCAACGCCTGAGCAGAACTCGGCAAAGACAGCGTTAAGCCCTTTCCAAGTAAATGAGCAATTAACCACTCTATCTTTCGGACCTCCAAAAATCTTGTCCTTTCTGTATTTGCCACAGAGCAATCGAACCCAAAGAGAAGAGGGGCACTGCCACATACGCCAAAGGAGCTTCATCAAAAGGACTTTGTTGTTATCCTTAGCCTGTCTAATACCGAGACCACCCATGGACTTAGGTTCGCACACCTCCTTCCAGAGAACCAGGTGGATCTTCTTACCTTCTCCAGACTCACCCAAAGGAAATGGCGGTTAATCTTGTCCAGATCATTAAGGACTGGCTCAGGCAATTTACAGGCTTGCATGATATGATTCGGAGCCGCGCAATTGACTGATTGAACTAGGGTAAGGCGACCAGCCAATGAGAGAGAATTGGCTTTCCAACTAGCACATAACCCACTAGTTCTATCCAGAGTCTCTTTAAAGGAAGCTTTGGACACTCTGTCACTGTGGAGTGGAACCCCCAAATATTTACCCAATGAGTGAGTAAGGGGAATACTAGACAAATCACTAAGCCTATTGCAAACACTTCTATCCATATTTTTAGAACAGAGCATCCGAGACTTATGGATGTTAATCTTCTGGCCCGAGGCAACACAGAAGTTATCAAGAATATTCATGATGACACTAATTTGCTCTTCATTCCCTTCCACAAAAAGCATCACATCGTCTGCAAAAAACAAATGGGAAATAGGAGGGAAAAACTTATTAATAGACACAAGATGGAGGGTCCCATTATCCACCCGCTCTTGAATAAGGAGGGCCAGCCTCTCCATAGCTATAACAAAAAGAAAGGGGCTCATAGGATCTCTTTGGCGAATACCCCTAGAAGGAGAGAACTCCTCAGATATATCTCCATTAATCAGGACTTGGAAGACCGGAGAAGAGATACAATCTTTAATCAGCCTTTTCCAGTTCTCAAGAATGCCAACTCTATTTAAGCTATCCATAAGAAAACTCCAATTCAAGCGGTCATACGCTTTTTTCAGGTCCAGCTTAAGAGCCACAATCCCTTTCCTACTGTTAGACGAGGTGTCGCGGCCTAATCTCCCGAGCGGACCGGGGGGTGGACAACCTCATGGCGACGTAAGTGGTGATTGGCGCCGAAAGCAACCAATCGTGGAATCAAGCTGCTCGGCAGGACCGGAGCTCGGAGATATGGAAGAGTCGCCACCCACGAATGGAAAAATGAACACCGATCCCTTGCGGGAGACCGTGTGGGTTCGGGAAACTTAGGTACGAGCCGAGAAGGCTAGATCCTTTCCGGAGAAAGGCTACTAGGCACCCCGACATCGCCCGATTATGAACCACCGGCCTCCTACTCAGCATGTTAGGCGATAACGGACTAATCGTATACTTCTTTAAGTTTAAAATTCATTTGAAACCCTTTTCTTTCTCTTTTTAGAAATCATTTTGAGCATATATTATTAAAAAGCCACATTAGTAAAGAATCACCCATTTATGTTATACATACACAGAGAGGGGAAAGGAAGAAGTGATTTATTTACAGCTTATTTACATGTCATGTTGTGTGTTTATACTACACTAACTTATTCCCCCCAAAACGAATTTATTTACATGGTTCGCACCTTAATCGTCGTTGGAACGATTTAGGTGCGTTTTAAAGCCTCGTTTGATGAAGTTTACCCGAATCACCGTTGGAACGACTCGAGTATTTGAAAACGTTTGAGATAAACCTTTTAATGAGAAAACGTGGTTAAACATACAAGTCAATTTTATTTTGTACAAATCCTTTAAGAAAATGATTCAAAAAAATTCTATTATTCTCAACGGAAACGATTTTAATTACAATGATCCTTTAATCCGCCTTTGGAACGGATTAAGGTTTTAAAACGTGGTGTTTTGAAGACGATTTGAAATATTAACAAGAATGACTCTATTTATTTACATTTAGAAATCCAAAAAACTCATTAGTTTAAATAATTCAATTGAAAACTCTCTTTTTGTGATTTATTTTCCCCACCTCTTTAATGGACTCTCTACCTATTATAATTACAATAATAAACACCTTTAAACTAATATTTACACTCAAATAAAGCCCATTTGAAACATGGACCCATGAATGGGCTCAAAGAATAAAGAGAATAATTTATACATACATATATACATTTAAATCAAAAATAGAATATGAAAAATAAAAGTTAATACAAAAGGAACTATATGTATATAAAAATAATAGGTACAATATATCTATACTTTGAAAATGCGAAAATAGTAAGTAAATCTATAACTAAGAAAATAATTCTTATTCAAAAATAATTTTATTCAATAATCATTAAAATAACCCAAATGTTCCAAAACTATACATATACATAACTAATATAGCTTTAAATACCAAAAACACCGTATGCTAGTATATATTAATTATTTCCCAAAATACCAAATAACTAACATTTAAAACATAATCCAAATTAATAAAAAGGAATGCATATATATACTTATACTTATATCGAAAAATGGAATAAATAATAATATACAAATATTCTAAAATAATTATATATGCTAAAGTTCTAAAATAATTTGAAAAGCATATATTACATAACTATACATATATATACTAAGGATTAAAAGCTTAAAAGTTGAGAAAAAGGGACTGAAATGACATTTTTTTACGTTTTGGCAGATTTACCGACGGAAAATCCGACGGTAAACAGCATTTAGGACAGAATCGGTAAATTACAGCAGCACTCCTAAATGTTTCCAGATTTATTCAAAAGCTTTAAATTAAATCTAATTCAATCGTTTTGGATTTCCGAACTACCAAAAATGGATCATAGTTGAAAACGGAAATTCCTAAAACGATGTTTTTATTTTAAAACATTATTTGAAAAGTTCTTTTAAATTAAAAACTTATAATTACAACATTTTCGATAGCCGAACTACCTTTTTATCGGATCACGGTTCGTATTGGGATATCAAAACGAGATTTTTTATTTTAAAACAAAACCGATTTTTATTTAACATGAAACGAAAATTAAATAGATATGCTAATTAAATAATGTGACAAAATAAATAAATAACTAGATGAATGAAAAAACTATAGCATAAAAAAAATAAATAGAAGAAGAGAATAAATTAAATAAAATAAAGAGTCTAGTCCTCGGATAATACCTTTAAATTCGGTATCTGACAGTCGAAGCCGATTGATTCCACGAACCGCGGGCTCCCGTTTTTATGAAAAATTTAGTAAAAATTGAACTTAGGAAATTTGGAGATTTTCAATTTTTAGGAAAAAAAATGTTTTCTCCTAAAAAAATCAACTTTCTCTCTCTAGAAAATGTTCTAGTGTGAGAAGCTCTCCCTCCATTTCCTCTTCTTTTTTTGCATGGGGATCCGTGCCTTTTATAGGCAAACGGGTCCCCGGACCAATGGGCGACGCCCAAAAGAAATTGGGCGTCGCCCATTGGGGTTGGGCGGCCGCCCAACCTTGTGTTGGGCGGCCGCCCAACATTCGTTGGGCGCCCGCCCGACAACCCTCAAGATGTGCCTCGCGCCGTCGGGCGTGTGCGCTCAGCGGCCCATGAGAGCGCGCCCCGTGCCACCGGACCCGGGCGTTGCTCGGACGTCGAGAGCGTGCCACTCGCGGTGCGTCCGACAGACGCCGAGCGCACGTCCCGTGCCACCGAGCGAGCGTTCGACCATTGTCGTCCGCGTGCTGGATGCCGCGAAGCACCCGCGCCGTGCCGCTAATTTTCCCTTGCTTATTATTCTTTATATATTTTTCAAAATCTTCCGGAATCAATCGCTTCAACTGTCTTGTTTTCAGGTTTTCGTCACAGGTCCTCCGACTCGGTGTCTACAGTTGCCCCTACTTTTCTATTTTGACAGTGATGTGTGTGTTTCGAAAAAGTTTTTTACTAACGCAACACATGCAATGTAAAACATATAAAAGTAAAAGACACGTAAAGAGTAGGAGGGAGCATACCTGACCTTTGCGCTGCGCGCTCCGGCGTTGATCTCTGATTTCTTCAGACTCTGCTTTGGGTTGCACCGCGCTGCCTCTGAATCGGCTGCTGGCGAATGTCCCCTTTCTCGACCCCGGCCTACGTTGGCTGGCTGCGATGAGAATGGCTCTAAAGCGTTTTGGTCTACGGCTGTAGGGATGATGGCTCAATAGCTACCCTAGTCTACGACTGCGAGGATGATGGCTCAAAAGCTACCATAGTCTGCGACCGCGAGGATGATGGCTCAATAGCTACCCTAATCTATGATTTTAGGTAAATATGGCTCAAAAGCAACTCTGGTCTGCGACAGTGAGTCAGATGGCTCAAAAGCAACTCCGGTCTGCGACCGTGAGTCAGATGGCTCAAAAGCAACTCCGGTCTGCGACCATGAGTCAAATGGCTAAAAAGCAACTCCAGTCTGCGACCGTGAGTCAGATGGCTAAAAAGCAACTTCGGTCTGCGACCGTGAGTCAGATGGCTCAAAAGCAACTCCGGGCTGCGACCGTGAGTCAGATGGCTAAAAACCAACTCCGGTCTGCGACCGTGAGTCAGATGGCTAAAAAGCAACTCCGGTTTGCGACCGTGAGTCAGATGGCTAAAAAGCGACTCCGGTTTGCGACCGTGAGTTAGATGGCTAAAAAGCAACTCCGGTCTGCGACCGTGAGTCAGATGGCTAAAAAGCAACTTCGGACCGCGACCGTGAGTCAGATGGCTAAAAAGCGGGGATTGTTCCTGGATTTTCTTACAACACTGTTGTCTATATTTTCTCACTGGAGCTATCATCTCGAAGGTTCAATGGGAACGTGTTTTAGTCTGAAATGATATAGACTAATGATTGTTTTTCTGTTGACTGTCGTCTGTATTTTGACTGGTGTCACTGTTCTGTAAAAATTGACTGTTGTCTGGAGTTCATATCTTAACAACGTTGGTCGCTGTCTGGGAGAAATGCAGGCTGAAACGGACTGCAAATCGGAGGTCTGTGCACCTAGTAATTAATTATTTACTTTTTACCTTTATGTCAAATCGTACTTTTTTCACTATTTACGGGAATGCCATTCCCTTTTCCTATATAAGGTGGTGGGGTTTCATTTCAACCCCACACCTTCTCTCTCCTCTTTCTCTCACTAGACTTCAATTTGGATTATTCTCGGGATGGATTTAGACGAATGGGATGGCACTAGAGGCATGGACAAGGTTTACGTAAACCTGAATAGAGTGGATACCTTTCACGACCCCACGATACATTTGAGCAGGACACGCTGCAACGAGGTAAGTGATTTCTCACTTTCATTTGATTCGAACTCTAGGCTTTAGCATTCCTATACGAACATGATTTGCATAGTAACCCTTAGACTGCCTTAGAGGACTTTAGCTAGAAAACGTGAACTCCCTTATTTATAAGTAACACCTGTTTATTTTTGCAAGAATGCGCGCTATATGCATGTGAATAGTGACACTACGAATTTATGTATGCTAACAGTAAAAATGACGTGAATAGTGTAGATGTGAATAGTGCACGTGAATAGTAAAAACATGAATAGTAAAAACATGAATAGTAAAAACTTAGCTAATGCACGTGAATAGTAAAAACGTGAATGGTGAACGTGAATAGTAAAAACTTAACTAATGCACGTGAATAGTAAAAACTTAGCTAATGCACGTGAATAGTAAAAACGTGAATAGTAAAAATTTAACTAATGCACATGAATAGTAAAAACTTAACTAATGCATGTGAATAGTAAAACCTAATCTATGCTCCTCGTCACTGCGGACGAGGGTGGATTAAAGAATTGACTAAACCTTACGTGAATGACCCTACAGGAGAGATTTTTTACAGGAAATTGGTCCTAACCGACTGGATGTCTCTAGGTTAGATAATGAAAGAATACCTAGTCTTAACGCGTTCTTATCAATTGCATGCTTTAGGAGCTGTATTTAAATTTTCTTATCTTGT
Source organism: Euphorbia lathyris (assembly GCF_963576675.1). NCBI lineage: Eukaryota > Viridiplantae > Streptophyta > Magnoliopsida > Malpighiales > Euphorbiaceae > Euphorbia > Euphorbia lathyris. The sequence goes on from NC_088913.1 coordinate 92,938,213, forward strand.
TCCTTTTAGCCCATTGAGATTTCGGGGACCACCGCCGAGGTTCTCTCATGGTATGATAGGCTAGGTGCCGCGGCGAGAGCCCGCGTGCGTGAGTTGGACTTCGAGCCCTTTATTGCAGTGCTGCCCCGCACCAACGGGGTGTGCGATCCTTTTGGCCTACGGGCCTTGTGTGAGCGGTGGGTTGACTCGGCCCACACCTTCCACCTTTCCTTTGGGGAGATGACCATCTCGCCCTGAGATTTTTCACTGTTGACAGGGTTGCGAGGGAGCAACACTCCCGTTCCCTTCCATTTCGGTATGATGCGACCACGGGTCGACCCTGCTAGGCTTGCTGCCTTGATTGGACCGGGAGTTCGTCTATGCGCCAAGTCTACTCCGGCGAAGTTTGTTTCCACCGCGAGCCTCTTGATTAGACGAGATTTCTGCGAGACTGACGCTACCGACCTGGCGGTTCGCAGCTTCTTAGTATATGCCCTGAGTGAGACGATTTTCCGCACGAAGGGCGGAAAGGTACATGCGGGTCTCATTCAGGCAATCAGTGAATTGGATGCAGCGGCTTCGTATGATTGGGCGGGGGCAGGCTTGGCCTTTCTTTACAAGTTTTTGGATCTGACTTGCCGGAAGCGCAAGGACTTCGGTGGTTATACTTTTGCCCTGCTGGTACGTGACGCCTTCTTGACTTATCCGTCTTATTTTCTTCGCATTTTTCACAATCCTAGTCCTCGTTTTTACCGCAGGTGTGGGCGTACGAGAGACACATCCTTCCCAGCCGGTCTCGACCTCGACCGAGAGTACCGAGGCCGCCTTTCATGACTCAGTGGAGGGATTTTGACTTGAGCGCCAAGAGGAGTCGGACAGTGTCGCGGCTTCTGGATCGGATCGACTCGCTGACCCTGAGACAGGTAGGTTTTGCCTAATCATGCTAGATTTTTGTTTGAGTCCCTCTGACTTTCTCTTTGTACATTTTTCTTTAGATTAAGTTCAGGTGGGATGACCTCGACTTCGGCCCTAACTATGCATACGTATCGTTGATCCAGGAGCAGCAGTGTGTGCTCACCGACCCCTGCGTGCGGGTGTGGTATTTAGGGGATCGAGGCATCACCGGAGTTAGAGACGCTCACTGGACGCCGGGTGAGATCCCCGTCTCTATGTTCGCGGTGCGGACCCTGCCTTTATCGGTCATTCGTCGGGACCTGACTCGTTGGTATGTTGGTAGAACGGTGTGGATTCATACCGGGGGCCGTGAGCCTTACTTGTCTACTTTACTGAGCGCGAGGGATGCCCCGGCGGCAGCGATGGAGGTAGATCCGGTGGCGGACGTGTTTTCGAGGGAGGCTGCCGCGGCCGTCTTCGGTCAGGAGGAGGTTCCGGTAAGTGATTCCGCTCCCCTTTCATTTTATTCATTAGATGCTCGGAGGTTTTATTGTGTGTTTTTTTTTGTAGGAGGGATCCTGGAGGAGTGCCCACTTATCTGATTTCTTCGATGGCACTCGGGCTCAGACACCAGTGTGCGAGCAGCCCTACTACGTCGGCGAGTCCTTTAGCACTGCCCGACCGAAGAGGTCGTCCCTAGGCGTGCCTATACCAGGTTACGGGAGGGATTATGCTACGATCTGCTATGACGATTCCGGGGCACCTTACGCGGGATTTGAGGCGGCCCCTCCCATCTTCTCCTCGAGAGTCCCATTTGAGCCCTCAGACGCTTCACTGACCACTAGGGAGACTTGTACAGACTACGTGGAGCTGTCCGGCTACCTACGAGATCGCCTCAGCTTGCGCTGCACCGATCACCTGGTATGTATCATTACTTTACTTTAGTGTAGTGGAATGTATGCATGTATGTATGATTTATGTTTTTGCCTATGTTGCTTTTTATCTGTCTTTTTTTTTTTCTGTAGAGCGATCTACATGCTCACGAGCGGAGGTAGAGTGAGCTAGTGCGGGAGGCTGATGCTTGAGTTGGTCATGTCTATCGAGAGAGGAACGACCACTGGTCGGGGGTGATGCGACGGGAGATTGAGGGTTGCCTTACCGTCGAGGAGAGGATGCGCGATGAGTCGATCAGATGCCTTGCTGCAGAGGAGAGAGCACGAGCTGCTGATGAGAGGGCACACGCCTCTGATGAGAGAGCACGAGTTTCTGACGAGAGGGCGCGTGCTGCCGAGGAGGCATTATCTGCCGAGCGGGCCTCACACTTGAGAGATTTTGAGGACTATTGGGACTTTCCTCCATATTAGGCTCGTTATGTATTGCTTTGTAGCTTTCATTATTGCATTGTAGCTTTTATTAGAGTTTCCCCGATGTATAGCTGATGTATAGGGAGTGGGGTGGATAGTAGGTAGGTTTTTTTGTGAAAAGTAGGATAGGAAATGTATAACCCGTGATTCATATTACCATGCATTCGGTAGATTATAATGATTCCAATCATTCTCGTCAAATATATTTATGCCTTTATTTATTTACAAACAACAGAAATACTTAGTCTCTTATACATTGTTTTTGTAATTGCTCAAGTCATAACTATTGTTACCAGGACCCGCCTTTCGGTTTTCGGATCCTGGCGATTTTTCCCCTCTCCTTTTACTATCCCGGAATTTTTAAATGAGTGCCCTTTCGGGTTTTCACCCATTGGGATTTCCCTTATTGTTGCATAGGTTGCCCTTTGCGGGTTTTCAACCTATCGGGAACTTTTCTTTATTATTTTTTTTTTCTACGAAAAGTATTTCTTAAGCCTATCCAGGTTGGTAGGTTCGGAGAATTCCATGCCGTCCATTGTGGTTAACTTCACCTCTCCTTTGCTTAGTATCTTCTTCACGACGAATGGTCCTTCCCAGTTAGGCCTAAACTTGCCCCTCGGGTCGGTGTGCGTCACACGGATCTGTTTCAGTACCAAATCTCCTTCTTTGATAGGGCTGGTCTTGACTTTTTTATTGAAAGCCCGAGCCATCCTTCTTTGATATAACTGTACGTGGTAAAGGGCTTCCATCCTTTTCTCGTCAACTAGAGCCAATTGCTCACATCGCCTCTTCACCCATTCCGCCTCGGGAATTTCTGCCTCCACCGCAATTCTCAACGATCGCTTTTCGATCTCAACCGGCAAAACTGCTTCTGTGCCATACACCAAAGAGAATGGTGTTGCCCCAGTTGAAGTTCTAATTGTCGTGCAATAAGCCCATAACGCGAGTGGGAGGTGCTCATGCCAATTCCGATGTGATTCCACCGTCTTTACGAGGATCCTCTTAAGGTTCTTATTAGCTGCTTCTACTGCTCCATTAGCCTGTGGACGGTACGGAGAAGATCTGTGATGTTCAATGCCATATTCTTGGAAGAGATTCCTTACTTCCCCCTGAAACTGGACCCTATTATCCGTAATCATGTGATGAGGCACTCCGAATCCGGTGATCAAGTGTTTTTCAATGAACTTTCTCATCTGCTTGGATCCCAGTTTGCTAAACGACTCTGCTTCTACCCACTTGGTGAAATAATCGATGGCGACTGCAATAAAATTATGTCCATTTGAAGCGTTAGGCCTTATCTCGCCAATGATGTCAATGCCCCAAGCAGCGAATGGCCAAATAGGTGCTAGCACATGTAATTTCATGGCCGAAAGATGACTGCAATCACCGTGGATTTGACAATCGTGATATTTCTTCGCATACTCGTTACAATCCCTTTCCATGGTGAGCCAATAGAAGCCTTGCCTAATAATTTTCTTAGCGAGTACTACTCCTCCCATATGGGCTCCGTAAATTCCTGAATGTACCGATTCCATCGCCTCGCGGGCTTCTCCCGCATCCAAGCATCTTAGTTGTAATCCATCAACGTGCCTTTTGTAAAGCAAGTCGTTGTGGATGACGAACTGACGAGCTAGCCTTCTAATCACAACTTGATCCCTAGGTTCTGACTCTGCCGGATATGTTCCATTTTTCATGAAGTTCGCGATATCGAAGTACCATAGTTTTTCATCTGCCCCTAACAACATGACATCTTCGTAGCACAGTTTGTGAGATCTCCTCAATACCAATGGTTTCGAGGCAAGATTCCGGGGATTGTCCCAAACTGACACCAAAGTGGCCAAGGCATCCGCGGCTTGATTCTGAGCTCGAGGAATATGATAAAAGCGACATTCTTTGAATCTCAATGCCAACCCTTCTAGCTGATCTAGATATGGACGTAGCCTTTCTTCCCTTACCTCCCAGTTTCCTTGTGCATGTTCGATGATTAATTTTGAGTCACCCCAAATCTCGACATATGAGGCTCCCATTGCTGCTAATGACTCTAAACCATAAATGCACGCTTCATATTCGGCCATATTATTGGTAAGAGGGAAGGATAACTTCTTTGCCATCGAGATTCTTTCTCCTTCCGGTGATATAAGTAGTACTCCTACTCCGGCTCCACTCGAATTAACTGCTCCGTCGAAGAACATTTTCCACGGTATAACTTCGATTGCGTTCAAGTGTTCATCGGGGAAATCATAGCTTATCTCTTCTTTTTCTGTGCTTAGGGGTTGGTTAGCCAGAAACTCTGCTACGGCCCTTCCTTTGATAACCTTTTTCGTCACATATTCAATGTCAAATTAGGACAGAAGCAACAACCATCTGGCTAACTTCCCCGTCAAGGATGGGGTTCGGTACAGATACTTCACGGGGTCCATCCGAGAAATAACGATCACTTTATACGATTGGAAATAGTGCCACGGTTTCTTTATCAACCATACTGCGGCCACGCATGTCTTTTCGATCATGTTGTAATTGAGCTCGTACTCCAGGAACTTCTTACTCAAATAATACATCGCGTGCTCCACACCGGTGTCTCCCTCTTGAGCCAACATTGTTCCAATAGATCGCTCTTCAATCGCTACATAGAGGAGAAGCGGCTTTCCCAGTTTAGGCGGTCTTAACACTGGCGGATTAGACAAGTAGCTCCGGACACTCTCCAACGCTTGTTGACACTTATCATTCCAAATGGCGGGTTGGTCTTTCCTTAGCAACTTAAAGATCGGCTCGCAGATTGTGGTGAGTCTCGCTATGAACCGACTGATATACTAGACCTGCCCCAGAAACCCCCTCACTTCCTTCTCATTTCTCGGTGCCGGCATTTCCTGTATAGCCTTCACTTTATCGGGATCCACCTCGATTCCCTTATTTTCGATTACATAGCCTAAGATTTTCCCCGACGAAACGCTGAAAAAGCACTTCTTCGGGTTTAACCTTAGCTTGAATTCTGCGATTCGGGCCAAAAACTTCTCGAGTGCGGCAAAATGCCCCTCTCTTGTCTCTGATTTGACCATCATATCATCCACGTAGACTTCTACCTCCTTATGTATCATGTCATGGAACAGTGCTGTGGCCATTCGCTGGTAGGTTGCCCCGACATTTTTCAAACCAAATGGCATTACTCTGTAACAGTATGTCCCCCACTCAGTTGTGAACGAGGTTTTTGCTTTGTGCTTTTTGGCCATCTGAACTTGCATGTAGCCCATGAAACCATCCACATTTGTGTGTAAGACGCTTGATGCTGCACTGTCGATCAATACATCGATATGAGGCAATGCGAACTCATCCTTGGGGCATGCCTTGTTAAGATCTCTGTAATCAACACACATCCTCACTTTGCCGTCCTTTTTCGCAATTGGTACCACATTCGCGGCCCAAGGGGGATAGTCGATTACCTCGATGAACCCTGCTTCTAATTGCTTCTTCACCTCTTCTCTGATCTTATCTGCCCATTCTGGTCTCATATGTTGGAGCTTCTGCTTTACGGGCTTTGCTTCAGGGTAAGTTGGAATGCGGTGAGTTACGATTGATTGATCAATTCCAGGCATGTCTTCGTATGTCCAGGCGAATACAATTTCATATTTTTTAATTATCCTCTCGAATTCTTTTCTCTCTTCAATAGTTAATTCTTGAGCAATTTGTATAAGTTTAGGATTTTCATCCGTACCAAGATTAAAAGTTGACATTTCTATTGCATTGATTTCAAATGTAGGCATGTTATATGAATGAGAATGCATGGAATGATCATGATCAACATCAAGCAAGTAAGCAAAATCAGAATTCATTTCATTGATAGTGTGGGTGATTACATCATCTGACTCAAACAAAGCCGTAATACAATTTTCATCATCCGGGCCCTCGGACTTCTCATGAATTTTGGAGGTGCAAGGCTCATCTTCCTCTCCCGCAGTTGCTTCAATAGTGATGACTTGCTCCTCAGCATTCAAATCCAGCACCATGATCTCCTCGACAAAGCAGCTCGCTTTTCCTTTGCCCCAGTCGGCAACATCATTGAAGATTTCGAACCCCGGCAGAATCTTCCCTTCCGTGCTAGTCCACGACTTGGGGGTTCCCGAATATGCCTTTCCATGCCCTTCGCTCATAAAATACTTCCTCAAGCCTACTTTTCCTTCAGCACTTGCATTGGACGGACTTCCCTGCTCATATCCCAAACCCCTCCGGGTTTTCTGACTCTTAAAGTCCGGAAACTCTGGCAACCCCTGATGGTGTGCTCCTAAGCCCATTCCCGGGATGAAACCTCCCTTCATCATCTTCACCACATCGGCGGTCATGCTCGACTCGTAAATCCCGGAGACTTGGAATCCGGAGAAAAGTTGAGGCTCAATTCCCAATGCTGCCACCGAGCTCAATTTCTCAGCTCTAATTGTCACTATCTCCTCCCCGAAGGGGAACTTAATCATTTGGTGGAGCGTGGAGGGCACACCTCCCAACTTATGGAACCAGGGGCGTCCCAACAGCACGGCAAAAGTTACCGGGATATCCAGCACCGTGAACTCAGTTTCTTCCTCGTGCGGCCCCACTTTCAACTTGGCCTTGAAGACTCCTTCAATGTGCCTACGGCTGTCGTCATATGCTCTAATCACAGTTTCAGAAGCTGTCAAATCTCCTCTTTCCACTCCCAACTTCGACAAGAGTTTCAACGGGCAAACATTAATAGCCGATCCATCATCGACCATCACGCAGCTAGTCTTCTTCCCGTTGATTTCCGCGCAGATATACAAAGGCTTATTGTGAGCCTTCCCCTCTTCTGGGAGATCCTCGTCGGTAAATATGATCTCAGTCTTCTTTCGGGCCATAATTGCCCCTACTAGCGCTGCCGGTTCAGTATCGGTGGAACTGACCAGGTTCTGCAATTCTTTCATCAGATTCTCATGATGGTACTTAGAATGGCACAAAACTTCCCAGACCGTAGACTTAGCTTGCGTCTTCTTCAACTGCTCAAGAACTTGGTCATCGGGTTTAGGAGCCGACCCTTCTCCAATCTCAGTCTCTATCATAGGTGCCTTCCCCTCGGCCACACGACCTGATCTCGTCATTACCGCGATTTCCGGCTCATCATCCGATTCGTCCCAAATGTTAATGGGAATCTTCCGATTGGCATCCTCCTCGTCCGAGGAACTCTCCCAAATGTCCACGACCATTAAATCCATGACGTGAGGAACACTCGGATTCAGGAAGAAAGGATCCGCCGATCCATACAAAGCCCAACCTATCAATTCATCATAGTCACGGAGGGACACCCTGCTCATTCTTCTGGCGGCCAACAGAATAGCACCTCATTGTATGCACATAAGCTGCACCTTATCGCTCACTGTCTCATTACACTGCTCATAACGGTGCCTCCACCTTCTAGCATAATCCACAAAATGTTCCTCGGGGAATTGTCTAATCCTGTCCAGATCGTCCAGGGATCCCGTCCACGGAATGTACATTTCATATCTCGCCATAAAAGCGCTTCTGAGTGGTACCCAATGACACATCTCTTCCTCTAACAGACCCTGATGCCACAATAAGGCTTCACCCATCAAGGTTTCCGGAAAATGTTCATGTAACTCACACTGCGGAAATTCGGCGTTATACATATGATCGCGGAATATCCTCGCATGCTCCACGGGATCCTGGTATCCACCATACCTAGGCATCGCTAACACCGCATCAGGTGTTTGGTAAGACGGGGAATCAGGGGTTTGCTCTGCTAGCATCCATACTGTATACTCCTTGATAAATCTCTTCGTCATAGCTGCCCAATCGGTCTTAACATACATCGGCAGCGACATATACCACATCAGCGGTTCACCCATCAATGAATTACAAAACAAGTTGGTGATCTCTTCCTCTTTAAAACCCAAGGCTGCCATAGCCGACAAGTAGAAGTGAAGGTGCTCCATAGGGTCCTTATTGCCGTTATACTTGCTCACCCTCGGCAATGGACGTTTGATGGGTCCAATCTGCATTGCAAAGCGCTCCGTCGTTCTATATTCAACTCTTTGATACTTTTCTAGAAACAAATCCGACAACCGATCCCAATCGTGCTTGCAAGAGTCGGGTAATGAATGGAACCATTCCAAAGGCTCGCCCACTAGCGAATGGTGGAACCACTGAGAAATTTCATATACTCCGAAGGATTCAATAAACATGTCGTGCATATATTCACGCAAGTGCACTTCGGGATCCCTTCCTCCACTAAACAAACCCAAATTTGGCACGATAGTCCGAGACGACCCTTCTCCGGTCTCTTCAGCACTATCCTCGTCATATGGTGCTCCACCATCCGATCCTTCTCCCATCGGTTCATCCTCTTGTTCCTCACCCAAGAAGGACACATACAGACCATTTCCCACATTGCTTTTTTCGACGGAGTCTAACAACTCCTCTACATCTTCCTCGAAGGATTCCATCACTACAGTTTCTGTCAAACCAACTCCTATCACACTCACCCTATGATTAGGCAATGGATTGCGCCTAACGGAAGGGTTTGCTGACGAAGGATCAGCTATCTTCTTCTCCTTAATCAAATCTTGGATTTCATGTTTCAGCCTCTCGCAATTCTCAATCGTATGTCCATAACTGCTGTGGAACTCACAATACCCTCTAGCCTGAATCTGCGGAGTAGGTTGAGCTTTGTTATACGGGGTAAGGGCTTTCAACAATACCTTTTTCTGCAGACGCTCGAAAACTTTAGCATAGGTCTGATCGAACTTGGCGAACCGCCTCTTTTCAATAGCATTAAGATCAACCACTTTCACTGCTGCGGATTCCGTACTCGCGCTAGGCCCTCCGGCACTATATCCAGACTTCGTCCACTTGGTATAAGCTTTCTTCGGCTCCCCATCACCTTCGACAGTCAAGGCACAACTATACATCTGATTGAAATCCGTAAACGGCATATACCGCAACTCATTCTTAATATACGGCAACGTGTTGCCAATCACCATTCGGATCTGATCTTGCTCAAGCGGCTTTTGTTTCATCACGGCGGCCTTAGCCCTCCATCTCTTCACAAAATCGGAAAAGGATTCCCCAGCCTGTTGCTTAGTGCTCTCTAATTCTTTCAAAGTGACCTCCAGCATGGTGTTAAAGCTATACTGAGCGATGAATGACTTCGCTAATTCTTTCCAATCCCTCTTTGTCACCATCGGCAATGCATGAAACCACGTGAGGGCAGCCCCCTCTAGGTAGGTGTTAAACAGCCCCAGGACTTGATCCTCAATCAGGATCGTGTGCTTCATCACAGCAACATACTGATTCATGTGAGCGGTGGGATCTCCAGTTCCATCGAACTTTTTCATGTCAGGGAGTCGGAATTTCAGAGGCAAAGCTGTTGCCGACAAACAGTTCTTCAGGTTATAGAAATCCTGACTCCTGGAGCTTCCTCCGCGCAAGTCATGCACTTCATGTGTGATGTGTTGCTTCCACTCCTCTTCCTTAGCCTTCTCTTTTTCCAACTGTTTTCGGATATAATCCTGATAGTCATCCTCATTCCCAAAGCGAGGGCCATCGTTCACCTCATTCTCAGCACGCTTACTACCACTCTTGTTGTCCTTCAGTGCTAACTCAGCTAGCTGGGCCAAGATTGCGGCCAGCTGATCGTTGATATTATTCACGGTGTCGCACCCTGGCTTTCGGTTTTTCGCAGGTCGGGGTGCGTGGCCGGCTCGATCTGCCTTTTTGTGTTTTAAGGTTTCGAGTCGCCACCAATCATCACTTAGAAATACGTGGGCGGGCGCGATTGGTCGCCCTATCTGTTTGGATTGACTCTGTATGGTTTGGTTTTGATAAGGATGGTCTTCGGAGAGATTTAGGTTCGTTTTTCCGGTTACCTATAGGGAAGAGATGTGATCTCACCCTACCCCGCCCGACATATCGGTACTATTGTGATATTATGTGTTTGCTATTCGTTTTGTTTTAAATTGTTTATGAAACAGGCACTCGTGGGTTTAGGGGTTATTGATTTTAGGTTTGTTTTAATTGGAGATTACGTATATAACATACACGTAATTGTATTTATCGAATTAAAATCTAATTTTACCATCGTACATCACATATACCATAAGTAAAATATGAATTTTAATAAGAAATATTTTAAATGTATTATTAAATTCAAATGATATTTTCCTATCGATTTGAATTAATTTGGTTAAATCATTGATTTGAAATAACATCTCGAATTGATTTATTTTGACTTAGAACTACGTACATATTATACACATAATTTTATTTTATTGAATTAAAATTCCTTTTCTATTTTACGTATATCACATACGATATAAATAGAATTTATGTTATAATAAGTAACGTTTTAAACATCTTTTCATAAATTCAAACGACGTCACATCAATTTGCTACGGGTTTGATTATCGAAATTGGAGCCGATTTATTTTGATTTTAGAATCGTGCATATCACATATGCACGATATGTTTATATTATTTATTTGATCTAACGAATTATGTGCGTATAAATTTATATAAAAATAGATAGGATTAACACTTAACCAAATAGGAACTCATAGCACACGAAAAGAATTAAATTAAACAAAAATTGAACTAAAATATAAAACAAAGAACCTCGTTAAGATGAATTAAGGCGCTTTGGGATTTAATTAGAATTGGGATTAATAAAGGAAATTAATGGTAGTGTGAGGGGTTAAATTGAAAAATGAAAATAAACGCATTCAAGTTTATCAGCTAAATAAATCGAGAGGGGCGAAATGTAACTAGAAGGGTCAAATTAAAGCAAATAAAAATAAGAGGAGTCAAATTAATAAAATAAATAAACAGGGAGGGGCGAAATATAATTAGGAATGGTCAAATTGAAGCAAACAAAATAAACGGGGTCAAATATATGAATTAAATAAACAGGGAGGGGCAAATATAATTTAGATGGGTCAAATTAAAATATGCAGGGATCTGATCTAAACAATTAGAATAATGGGGGCTAAATTCACAAATTAATAAAATGAGAAAGGGGGTAATGTGGGATTCGCAGGGGTAATTTTGGAATGTAAAATTATAGGGTATATATTTGGATATTAGGGTTTTATTTCTCATTTTTGTACAGCAGCCTCCTCTCTTCTTCCTCATTACCTTCCTTGCGCTTCTACCTCAGAAAAACACAGCTCCCTGCCATGGACGCCGGTTTGTTTCCGGTCACCTTTCTGTCATTTGCTCACTACTCCTCTTCTTACCGAATGTGCAACCAGGACCTACGGAATCCGGCTGAATCCCGTCATGGTGCTGCCCTGCTCCGTCAGTTTCTGTCTTTCTTATTTGCTCTTCGTCACGATGTCTTTGCCATTTACACGGTGAGGATCTTGCTTCTCTTCTTTTGACTTTCTTTTTTCTTTTTTAGCTTGCATATCTCTGATCTGCATTTTTTCATGTAGATCTGCTCATTCTGAACGCCATTGACGGTGGTCAGAGGTGGACGGAGGAAGACCGGTGGCCGATGACGGTGGAGTCCGGCGGTGCACAATGGTTCATGGCGGGTTTTCTATCAGCAAGGTAAAAATCTAAGAGCCCTAAACCCAGCTTATCATCCATCAATCTATTTTATTTTTCTCTTGAAACTTATTTGCTCATCTACTTGTCATTTACAGGAAATGAAAGATTAAAATCAAGAAGATTACCAACACAAGGGTAACAATCATGTAGAAGAAGACATGCTTTTGTTTTCTTTATCTTTAGTTTTAGATTTATATTTCTGTGTTGATCCGTTATTGTTTTCTTTTTGGTTTCTTTGTTTTAACACAAAATAAAATTTGAGTGGTTATGAACATATTATCCTTTTGGAAACAGAAAATGATTTTTTAGAAATCTTTTGATTTTGAACTCATTGTTTTTCTTTTACAGTAACTCATAGTCTCAAAGACCACAAAGTAAAGGTTTTTCCGAAACTGCAAATAATAAAGTTTGTATTTAAGCAACAAGTAAAAGGAGTAGTATAAATGACTAAATATAAATGGATTTGTGAACTCAGATCATCTTAAAGTATACAGGCCAAACTAAGCAGGGTTGAAATATCTATTGATGATTAACATAAAAAAATACCAACTAAAAAGAGTTGGCCCCTCCTAATACTTATTATCTCTCTAAGATTCGGGGCCCTAGCAATGGAGGTAGGATCCTCCTTAAATAGGAAAATGATGAGGAAGATGAATGAAAGCTTAGTGATTAAGTTGTTGGTCAAAATGACTGTGCTGCCCTTGGATATTTGTGGTGTTGGATTTCGGTTTTTGTTACATTGGTTGTGGGCCTGCTGATGTGAATGGACCTTAGTTGGGCTTTATCTTGAATTTTGAATTGGACTTGACTTGAGCTTTGGTGCTGGATGTGGATCTTTTACCCGGACTAAAATGGTTCTATCTGGAATTTGATGTGGATCCTGATTGACTTTTGAATTATTTCTTACCCGAACAGATCTCGTTGAACTTCTACGGATAAAACCCAAGCTTTGGAATTTGTTGACTTGAACAATAACCCGTGCTTTGAAATTTGTTGGACTTGTACTTTGGTATTGATGAGCGAGCTTTCGGATTCATCAAAATTACTGAAAAATAGAAATAATTAAATAAATATTTATAATAATAACCTAATATTACTTATTATCAAGATCCCCTTTTTTAAGCGTTCACTTGTCGTTAATTCGTTTGTTTTTCAATTTTGAATCCGTTTATCATAATTTATTATTTAAAAATCAATTATATTCTAAACGTTTAATTATAATGTAAATCATAACCAAAGTTACATCATAATTTACAATTTAGATTATAGACGCTTTCAAATATAATTTACGATAAATAAATAAACATTGAGATATTAATCTCACTGATTAACATTTGAACTTTGATTAATAAATTATAACTCAAACTCAAACAAATTCAATTTTATTCAAAATACGAGGAACATATCTCGAACAAAATTCATAACAGGTTCAAATTATATATTAATTCTATTAAGTCACGTTTTGAATATAATTCGGTATTTTTACCAATTTATACCGAAATATGACAAATTAGCTTTAATAACACATTTTTTCCCTTAATAAATTATTTTTGAGATAATACCGTATATTTTCAATAATTCACGAATTGTTCCAATTTTGAGTAAAAATTTATTAAAAACTTAAAAAAGGGTCCGGACAAATTTGGGTATCTACACACGGAATTCTCCAATTCAGCCACCTTCTCGTCGGCTGCAGACATACTGACGGAAGACTGAGTATACTCGGATGAAGATGATTCAGAAGCCACAACTACTGATTCGGAACTGTGTACTCGCAACTGATCAAACTGTCTGACAAGCCGATTACTCTCGCGAAACCACAACCGCTTAATGATGGCGTCTGCGCGAATTGTATCCATTAGTATGTATGCATGATTTTATATGCATGATTCATGGTGTGTGCGTTTATTTATTTACGATTATAAGATAAGAAGAACAAACGTTAGTTCTATTTACACGTATCACAACATCTCTCTTCCACCCTTATTCCTCCACACACTCGATGGTTCAGGTCTCTTTCCTAGGATTTTGGTTTTTGGCTCACATTGCGGTCCAGGGAACGCGTGATGCCGTCGATTATTGCGGGAAAGTAAATCACCCATCAGACAACACAGTTCGTTTTGATGTATCCACGTTCAGTGACTAAGAAATCGACCAAGTTGGATTGTCCTTTCAGAATAACTCGTCTTCTGTCCTTTTTGTGAGACGCATTAATTTGGGTTTTGACTCCCTTTGAGCGTATCTCAGTTTTTAGACGTGGTTCGAGTTATTCTTCTAGTTCAATCGTTCGTTATTGTCTATGATTCGTTCCCCTTTTTATTCACGTGGATTCGTGTCTCGATTTTTGGATTACAACGGGATCTTTTTGGATCTATCGAGAGACGTAACGATGCGTTTGTTTAGTGATGGAATCACTTTTGGATTTTATTTTAGGGAACGAACTCATCGCGTAACGTGTTTGTTCTTAGCGTCGAGAATTCGTTTGCTCAATTTGCTACATGAAAAGATGGCGAGTCTTATTTGAGCGCACGGTAATCTTTCGGCTAACAACAATCCTTTATCCTTTCCAATCTACGGGATACGTCACCTTAGCGTGGTTATAGAAAATCAACGTTTCGTTGAATCGCGTGTTTATTCGAAGCGAGGATATCACCGCTTTCTTTCCTTTAGGCGCGAGTTTAAGCAAACACGTATATCGGGCCATATTTCTTGCAGTTTTGGTAACGGTCGAAATGATCGAGTCGTTAGTCAAAGCCCGCAGTCTCGTCCATATGGCGCAATTATATGGTTTGGCTCAATTCGGCTTCGAGATTTTAAACGGGGTATATAATCGTTCGAGACACGTATTCAACGGCATTGGTTTATTTTCTTTAACTACCCTTGGGATTGATATATATCGTAGACTCGGGATGATTTTTGGTTGTTTAGTTCATTTTCTTTTTCCTTTTCTTTTATTTTCTTAGTCACCTTTGCAGACACATCCATTTCTCTTAAGAACAACTCGAGGCATAACGCAAAAGCTCGACTTTTATTCGGAAGGGACGGGCTACTTGTGCGAAACTTTTCGCGTTACGACAGGGTCATTCAAGACAGAAATGTTCTTTATTTTCGTTTCTTCATGATCTCGTTTTATCTCAATTTATTTAAAGAATGTGAATAACGGCTACTGTTAACATAGACTTTTGTATCGAAATGTAATTATCCTTGACACCGAACCGATTCATACTAATACGTGCTTACGTCATAACGCATTTCCTAAACACGTGCCTTCGTCGGGACACCGAACGGGACAAGGCGGGTCGCACATGTTCATTCATATGAGATGACTAAGTCGTCTTTAGTTCAAATCGTTTCAATGTTTTTAGGGTAATTCGTATGTCGATTCATGAGTATATATTAATGCATCGTCTCATTTTCTTTACATAATTTAGGATTAGACACGTATCATGGCGGTTTGAAAACACGAACTGATTCATTTATCACATCAAAAATAGTAACGGGTAATCCTATGGAAACTTCTAAGGCTACTATATGCTGACACGGCTGACCGCGGGACCTCACAAGACCGCACGGATTCGCCCCTAACGAATGGATGGGGACCCTCTGGCGCCTTACTGTAAGGGGGAACTTACGCTAGCCTCTTTCGAGCGACGAATGGACTCTCGCTAGAGGTTTCGCGGAAATTACCCAAAGGGTTTGCAATAATGCACATGTATGCATACGAAAAGAAGTAAAACGATCCGTCCCCGTTAAGGGCTTAATACACGCCTTCCGAAATCAAATTTCTCGCTTCCCCAGCAGAGTCGCCACTTGTTAGACGAGGTGCCGCGGGCGGACCGGGGGGTGGACAACCTCATGGCGACGTAAGCGGTGATTGGCGCCGAAAGCAACCAATCGTGGAATCAAGCTGCTCGGCAGGACCGGAGCTCGGAGATATGGAAGAGTCGCCACCCATGAATGGAAAAATAAACACCGATCCCTTGCGGGAGACCGGTGTGGGTTCGGGAAACTTAGGTACGAGCCGAGAAGGCTAGCTCCTTTCCGGAGAAAGGCTACTAGGCACCCCGACATCGCCCGGTTATGAACCACCGGCCTCCTACTCAGCATGTTAGGCGATAACGGACTAATCGTATACTTCTTTAAGTTTAAAATTCATTTGAAACCCTTTTCTTTCTCTTTTTAGAAATCATTTTGAGCATATATTATTGAAAAGCCACATCAGTAAAGAATCACCCATTTATGTTGTACATACACAGAGAGGGGAAAGGAAGAAGTGATTTATTTACAGCTTATTTACATGTCATGTTGTGTGTTTATACTACACTAACTTATTCCCCCCAAAACGAATTTATTTACATGGTTCGCACCTTAATCGTCGTTGGAACGATTTAGGTGCGTTTTAAAGCCTCGTTTGATGAGTTTACCCGAATCACCGTTGGAACGACTCGAGTATTTGAAAACGTTTGAGATAAACCTTTTAATGAGAAAACGTGGTTAAACATACAAGTCAATTTTATTTTGTACAAATCCTTTAAGAAAATGATTCAAAAAAATTCTATTATTCTCAACGGAAACGATTTTAATTACAATGATCCTTTAATCCGCCTTTGGAACGGATTAAGGTTTTAAAACGTGGTGTTTTGAAGACGATTTGAAATATTAACAAGAATGACTCTATTTATTTACATTTAGAAATCCAAAAAACTCATTAGTTTAAATAATTCAATTGAAAACTCTCTTTTTGTGATTTATTTTCCCCACCTCTTTAATGGACTCTCTACCTATTATAATTACAATAATAAACACCTTTAAACTAATATTTACACTCAAATAAAGCCCATTTGAAACATGGACCCATGAATGGGCTCAAAGAATAAAGAGAATAATTTATACATACATATATACATTTAAATCAAAAATAGAATATGAAAAATAAAAGTTAATACAAAAGGAACTATATGTATATAAAAATAATAGGTACAATATATCTATACTTTGAAAATGCGAAAATAGTAAGTAAATCCTATAACTAAGAAAATAATTCTTATTCAAAAATAATTTTATTCAATAATCATTAAAATAACCCAAATGTTCCAAAACTATACATATACATAACTAATATAGCTTTAAATACCAAAAACACCGTATGCTAATATATATTAATTATTTCCCAAAATACCAAATAACTAACATTTAAAACATAATCCAAATTAATAAAAAGGAATGCATATATATACTTATACTTATATCGAAAAATGGAATAAATAATAATATACAAATATTCTAAAATAATTATATATGCTAAAGTTCTAAAATAATTTGAAAAGCATATATTACATAACTATACATATATATACTAAGGATTAAAAGCTTAAAAGTTGAGAAAAAGGGACTGAAATGGCATTTTTTTACGTTTTGGCAGATTTACCGACGGAAAATCCGCGGTAAACAGCATTTAGTGACAGAATCGGTAAATTACAGCAGCACTCCTAAATGTTTCCAGATTTATTCAAAAGCTTTAAATTAAATCTAATTCAATCGTTTTGGATTTCCGAACTACCAAAAATGGATCATAGTTGAAAACGGAAATTCCTAAAACGATGTTTTTATTTTAAAACATTATTTGAAAAGTTCTTTTAAATTAAAAACTTATAATTACAACGTTTTCGATAGCCGAACTACCTTTTTATCGGATCACGGTTCGTATTGGGATATCAAAACGAGGTTTTTTATTTTAAAACAAAACCGATTTTTATTTAACATGAAACGAAAATTAAATAGATACGCTAATTAAATAAAATGTGACAAAATAAATAAATAACTAGATGAATAAAAAAACTATAGCATAAAAAAAATAAATAGAAGAAGAGAATAAATTAAATAAAATAAAGAATCTAGTCCTCGGATAATACCTTTAAATTCGGTATCTGACAGTCGAAGCCGATTGATTCCACAAACCACGGGCTCCCGTTTTTATGAAAAATTTAGTAAAAATTGAACTTAGGAAATTTGGAGATTTTCAATTTTTAGGAAAAAAAATGTTTTCTCCTAAAAAAATCAACTTTCTCTCTCTAGAAAATGTTCTAGTGTGAGAAGCTCTCCCTCCATTTCCTCTTCTTTTTTTGCATGGAGATCCGTGCCTTTTATAGGCAAACGGGTCCCCGGACCAATGGGCGACGCCCAAAAGAAATTGGGCATCGCCCATTGGGGTTGGGCGGCCGCCCAACCTTGTGTTGGGCTACCGCCCAACGCGAGGTTGGGCGCACGCGCCCAACCTTCGTCGGGCGTTCGCCCAACGTTCGTTGGGCGTTCGCCCGACGTGGTTGGGCGCCCGCCCGACAACCCTCGGGGCGTGCCTCGCGCCGTCGGGCGTGCGCACCCCGCGGCCGCCGAGCGCGCGTTCCGCGCCGTCGGACGTTCACACTTCGCGGCCGCCGAACGCGCGCTTCGCGCTACCGGGCGTGTGCGCTCAGCAGCCCATGAGAGCGCGCCCCGTGCCACCGGACCCGGGCGTTGCTCGGACGTCGAGAGCGTGCCACTCGTGGTGCGTCCGACGTACGCCGAGCGCACGTCCCGTGCCGCCGAGCGGGCGTTCGACCATTGTCGTCCACGTGTTGGATGCCGCGAAGCACCCGCGCCGTGCCTCTAATTTTCCCTTGCTTATTATTCTTTATATATTTTTCAAAATCTTCTGGAATCAATCGCTTCAACTATCTTGTTTTCAGGTTTTCGTCACAGGTCCTCCGACTCGGTGTCTACACCTACCTTTCTTCACCTTCATAGAATGAACCATCTCCTGGGCGATAACCACATTACCCATCATCTGCCTGCCAGGGACAAAGCTACCCTAGTTTTGGCTAATAATCCTAGGAAGGATAATCCGGAGTCTATTGGCTATAATCTTAGTAACAACTTTATAAATAACATTACAAAGATTGATAGGTCGCATTTGCAAAAAAGAAGAAGGATTATCAACTTTAGGGATTAGAACGAGGAGGGTTTTATTAACCATATTGATGTCAATGGAGCCCCCAAACACCCCTAGGATAAAGTTGTAAACACCTTCCTTGACCGTATCCCAGTGTTTATGGTAAAAACTCGCAGGAATACCATCGATCCCAGGAGCTTTAGTAGCTCCAATACTGGAAAAGGCAAGATCAATCTCTTTCAGGCTAACAGGACGAAAAGCTTCTTCCCTAACATCCTCCTCTAATCTTGGAAAGGGAATCCCAGAATGAGCTCTACTCAGATCCACCTCTTCGGCTTCAAAGAGGTTTTTATAGAAGTCGAGAGCAAGGCGGTGAATGATTTCCTCCTCATAAATCTAATCTCCCTTGGAATCTTTAATAGCGTCGATTCGATTTCTCTTCCTCCTGATAATAGTAGAGAGGTGGAAATATCTAGTATTCCGGTCGCCATCTTTAATCCAAGCTTTCCTAGACTTCTGGAACCAGAGGAGCTCCTCCTGTCTGAGCACTGCTTCCAACTCATTCTGGAGAGATCTAAGCTGACAGCTCAGACTGTGCTTGAAACGAAACTCCAAACAGCGCTGAATCCTATCCATCCTTCTCAACAGATTATTTTTCCTTCGAATAATATGGCCAAAGATGTTTTTATTCCATCTTTCCACCTTCCTTTTGAACTCCTTTGCTGCTAGAAGAACATCAGGATGGGGTGCCAATTATCTTTAACAAAGTTCTCAAACCCAGGATGGGCATCCCAAGCAACGAGGTACTTAAAAGGTCTGTTCCCTTTCAGCCTATTACTCTTAACCATTCTAACCAGAATAGGACAATGGTCAGAATGCCGGAAAGGAAGATTCAACACGTTCATTTCAGGAAATCTGTATAGAGCAGCCACATTCACATAAGCTTTATCCAATCTAACAAACACACTATTCCTTTTCCAAGTGAACTTATGACCAGCAGCTCCCAAATCAGAAAGCTCGCATAAATCCATATTTTGCTTATGATTAAGGCAACGGTTAACATAATGATTACCCCCCCTTTTGATCACTCATGAGAGCAATACCATTAAAGTCATCGGCAACAATCCAAGCATCCACCATGCTAGTGCTGATAGAATACAATTGCTCCTAGAGACGTTTACGGTTAGAAAGAATCGGATCAGCATAAACAAAAGTCACACCTGGATAACAAACCTTACTATGGATGCATTGTTTATCCAGATTAATAATATCAATTCTAATCCGATTTGGCTTCCAAAAAAGCCAAATCCCCCCAGCTCGACCAGTAGCCTCTGATCTGATACAACTCCAAGACTTAAATTTACTCACCACCTCATCAGCCTTAACCCCACTAACCTTAGTTTCGAGAAGGGCAAAACAAGAGGGATTAAACTGCTTGATAAGATCGTTAACATGAATGCGGGTAGCCTTACTAGCTGCACCCCTAACATTCCAAACGTAAAAATCCATCAGAAAAGAGGAAACTGATCAAGACCCAAACCTTAGGCAAGGTACTTGTTAGGGGCTCCTGAGAGCCTAAAGGAAGTGCCCTCCGGCCCCCTCTTATCCCAAGACCCCAAAGAATTCTGGCTCTTTTTAGGGTTAGCTTTAGGTTTCTTTAATTTCAATTTGTTAACTCCCATAGCTTTCAAAGAAGGACAATCCACAGGAGTTTTAGAAGAATTGACTTTAATGGTTGATACTCCACCTCTAGAACCAATGACCAGGGAGTTTACCTTAGAAGTAGCTTTAGGGTCGAAGAGAGGGTTGATAGAGTCGCCCAGGATGGAGTCCTGCACGGCAGATTCCAGGCCCGACATACTTGACTCCAAATGCTAATTAGATAAGGCATTATCCTGACTCACATCAAGAGCCAGGATACCAAATCTCGATCCTGATCCGGAAGTAGAAGAAACATCAGCACCAGACTTGGTATCAGGGGGCTTAACCTTGATTTCAGGATTAATCTGCATAGAGTGCAACTTCTTACTGATGTCAGGGCTCTGGTTACGAATAGTAGCAACATGAGGCTTACGTCTAGCCATCCTTTTGGCCAGCATCCAAGGACCAAAATTCTTTTCTTCAATCTGAGGCTCAGCTCTACCTATGATAGGCACCACCATCTCATCAACCGCCTTCCATCTCCTAGGGCAACCCTCAAAGGTATGGCCAAACATGCCACACTCAAAACAAATATTGTGAATCCTTTCATATTCAATATAAAAGACTTTATTTCGAATGTTGAATTTGGACAGAAGAGGTTTAGCCAAATCAATATCTATACAAACCTGTCAAACTTGCCTCTTTTTGCCCCAACAGTAGTTTCATCAACATGGTGGACTTTTCCAACTAGGCCACCAATTTTATTCAGGAATCTTTCATTATAATACTCTATGGGAAGACCTGGGAATCTAACCCAGGTAAGGATCCTGTTAACTGAACAGTCATGAGTGTCAAAGTTTGGAACCCAAGGTCTCAAGGCCAACACATGATTGGATATGATATAAGGGCCACCATTGACAATTCTATTATAATCCTCAGCCTTTGTGAATTTGATGACATAATAGTCATTTTCCAGGTCAGTAATGGTGACCTTCACTTTACCTGCCCATTGAGCTTGAATCCTCTGAGCAAAATATTTAAAACTTATTCTTTTACCAAGAACCGTGACAATTAAAGACAGATTCCATTTTGATCTCAAGACACGTTTGTCTTCAGAAGAAAGACGGATCACCGGAAATAGCGGGTCATCTTGCTCCGCTTCCTCCTTAGTATCCGAGTCAGAAAACTCCATCTCAGAAATAGCCTTTCTACTATCATCTTCCACCATGGGATCTTCCACTATAACTTCAGACCTTTAAAATATCAATTATATCTACATATTAATTATTACTAACAAAATTACAAAAATTATTTTAAAATGCTAAAAACTAAATTTGTTATGTATAACTTAATCACAAATTTTTTTCAAACGGTCGTCATTAATATAGTTACAAATAATCAACCAAAAATTTACGAAACTACTTTAATTTATCGACAAACTTGTTTGGAATGTCTGATGTGACAGTTAAATGACAGTCAAATCCTACTTTTTTAAATCTTTGATAGCGCATGTCTAAAATTGATCTTTCTTAGAAACATTAGAGTTAAATTTGTACCATTTCATATGTAGGGCAAAATCTGCGCTTCCTTTGAAAAATTATAGAGGTTAGATAAGGTAAATTACACTCATGGCTACTGAACTTTATCCTTTTTAACGATATGGTCACTGAACTTCAATTTTTAACGTTAAAGCCACTTAACTTTAGACTTTTTAACACCGGTGGCTACAACGACCGTTGACCGGTATTTCTTACCGGTGTTAAAAAGTGTAAAGTTGAGTGACCATAACGTTAATAATTGAAATTCAGTGGCCATAACGTTAAAAAATGTAAAATTCAAAAGCCATGAGTGTAATTTATCCAGATTAAAGGCTCTTATTCCATTTTATTTTATTAAGAATCTCTTACCTCTTATTTCATCTGGGGCTATAAAATATGAGGATTGTCCCGTTTATGCATCCTTCATTTTTCTAAAAGAGGAAGAAACATTTTAACCTCCCTTATCTTTTCCATTTTTATTGATTAGGTTTGAATTTTTCAATTTCAATAAATTGAAAAATCATCTACTTATAACTATATCATTTTTTTTTTGCAATATACTTATAACTATATCATTAATTAAGATTTTTTCTAGTGAAATTAATATTAAATTCAATAATCATTTCTAATTAATTTGTGATATATTTTCTATATTATAAGCAAGGCAGACAAGTTAGGTGTTGTTTGATAAAACTGAAAATTAAGTGCTGAAAAAATAAGTACTGAATTTTAAGTGTTGAAAATATTGAATGATTTAATTTTTTTTAAAAATATATAAGTTGATAATGTTTAACTTAAAATGATAAGTTAAATATTTTGACTTATCAAAATAAGTGATTTTTAACTTAATTAACTAATTTAAGTGGTGGAAAAACAACCGTTATTAAACACACTTAAATTAAATAAGTGCTTGATATTTTAATTTAAACAATTAAGTGCTTTATCAAACAAGGCCTTAGTAAGTTAATTTCTGCTAATATATTCCTTATATATAGGTTAGTTTATATATATTGGGTATTTGGTGGGATTTTTCGAGGATTTCTATGAGTATTTTTAAAGGACGAGACGAGGATTCCCACGATTCGGGAGACTAATCCCACTCCATTCAAATTTAATCATCGGGAATAAAATTGCCCCTCGCCTCGAATAATTCGATGATATCCTCTCACGTAGATTCGGATTCCTGCAGTTTTCGTGAAATCATATGTTGTAATCCCTACATATGAAGCGTAGGTAACAAGATTATGACTTCGTATAATGTTCATTAATAATGACCGAAAATTGATTTTATTTCCAAACGTTAAAGGTAAAATTAGTACAACTTATAAAAGTAAAATTATTATTAGTTGCCAGATAAAACTATTTTTATATCTTGGTCCCATTTGGTAAACAACCTTTTAGAGTAAAATTAGAGGTTTCAGTCAGTTTAGAGGTTTTGACTAGTCAAACTTCTAATAGTGGTATTTGGTGAAGAGAGGTTTGAAATAGCTTATTGGGTCCAAAAGGCTCATTCTGAAAAAGCTCATTTTATGAGCTTTTTCAATTAGTTTATTGCTCCATCTCTTTTGATTGACATTTTTACTCCCAATTTCTTTAATCTCAAATAAATGTTTTACCATATCCTTATTTGTTATTTACAGAAACAATTATTAACAATCAGCTAAGTTTTACCAAATAAGTTTTCACAATTCGCTAATCAAATAAGCTAACAAAAAAAGGTAATGAGCTAACAACTATTTGTTAAACATGGCCTAAGGCCTGTTTGATATTAGCCTTTTGAGGTAAACTTAGATATTTGAGCCATTTTACAGGTTTTGACTAGTCAAACCTCTAATAGTGGTGTTTGATGAATAGATGTTTGAAATAGCTTATTGGATCCAAAAAACTGGTTTTATGAGTTTTTCAATTAGGTTATTGCTCTATCTTTTTTTTATGACGATTTACCTGTCATTACTACTCTTTAACCTCAAATAAATTTTCCAAACAGGACCTAAAATAGTTTTTTTTTTATTTAGAAATAAAAGATCGTCTTTTTATTTGCATATATATTAAAAACACAAAGATTATGTACAATTATTTCTATATCTTTTTGCATATAATACAAAGGCAAAAAGCATGATCAAGTCTTGGTCTTTTATTTTTTTCATTAAGTCTTTAATTTTTTATTTGAATGCATTAAGTCCTTAATTATTTACTTTTAGTCTCATTAAGCCCTTGATGATAAAAAAAAAATTACACAAAAAATTCGGTTAACAGACTGGTATTCATTGCATCTGCATTTAGAATTTGTATTTTTTCACTGTTTAAAAAAAAATTGGATATGTAGGCCATGTTTGGTAAAAAGCGTTTTGGGATAAAAAGAGCGGTTTTGACCAACTTTAGCGGTTTGACCATTAAAACCGCCGATTGGAATGTTTGGTGGAGAGAGGTTTGGGAGAGAGTTTTGGGATGAAGACGCTAATTTAGAAAAAGCTCTTAAAATGAGTTTTTTCAATTAGCGTTTTGCAATATTAAAATTAGTGGACTTCTTTACCCCTAATGGATAGACTTCTCCTCTTCTCCTACGCCAAAATTAAAAAAGAAATGCCCTTATTTGTATTTTTGCATAAACCGCTATTATCAATCAGCTAATTTTTATCAAACAGGTCTACACAAACAGCTAGTCAAATCAGCTAATGTAATCAGCTAACAGCTAATTCCCAAACAGGACCGTAACGTGACTATAAAAAAAACTGTAAAAAATATTTTTTAATAATTTCAAACACATATAAAGTTAATAACGTTTTTTTAACAAAATTACATATTCACAATTTACTAATTGAACTTAATCAGACAAAAAAAAAAAGACTTAATCTATCTAAATGATGAATAACTTAATGAATAGAAAAAAATGAAAAATCTAGTCATGCTTTTTTCCTAATAGAAATGGAGGGTAGGTAAAACCAACGGTGGCCATAAGCCCACGTGGACGACTCACATCGCTTGGAAAGTTTCACTACATATTATTTTGCCTTAATTTAATACATCATTTGCTCCCTCAATTTGTCCAAAATAGTTGATTGGCCTCCTGAACTTTCAAAGTGTCTCGATAGTCTTCTGAACTTAGATAAAATATTCAGTTAGCCCCCTAAATTTTTGTAAAATGTAATCAATTAATGATTCGGTTGTAAAAAAGTAGGTCAAATGAGGAGAATAGGTTACACGTGCCTTATAATGTTATTACATACTTCACAAAATAGATTAAAACATATTAAACATAATCTTGAGGGTAAAGTTCAAATAAAACCCTTGTGGTTTCACTAATTTTCAGATAAAGGACCATGGTTTACTTCTTGTCAAAACGAGGATTGAAGTTTTTAACTTTAACAAAATAAGGACTTTTTTATTGATACTATTAAAATCACCTTTGACGACTTTAAAAATGATATATTTTAAGAACTACTAATATTCTAAGCAACTTTAATTCTTCAACTTTTTTATTTTGAGATTGTTTAGATGATGTTTGGCAAAGAGAGAGAAAGTTAATGTTTAGAGAGAGAAAGTTCCAAAAAAGATGATTTTCGAAAATCGAAAATGTAGTTCCATAGAAAATATGACATTGAACAACTTTAATTCTTGAAAATTTTCGTTTTCAGATCGTTAAAGATGGTTTTAATAGTATTAATCCAAGTTTGAAACCTCAATTCTTGATTTGATACAAAAAGTAAATCACAGTCCTTTATCTGAAAATTAGTGAAACCACAGAGGTTTTATTTGAACTTTACCCTAATTTCTAATATTATAATCGCATACCCTGACTTTGGTCGTTTTACATTTTTAAAATGCGTGCAACATATCTTCCACATTTAACTTACTTTTGTACAACCGAATGATTAATTAATTATATTTTATGCAAGTTTAGGGGGCTAACTGAACATTTTATGCAAGTTCAGAGAGCTATCGATATACTTTAAAAGTTCAGAAAGCCAATCAACCATTTTGATTAAGTTTGGGGAGCAAATGATGTATTAAGCCCACTATTTTTATTTTGACTCTTACCTCGCACAAACTTCTTCTGTAGGTTAATTTAGAGAAAGGAAGAAAAACCATTATGGTTTTAATTTTGAAAATACTTACCTGTGTGTATTTTTTAATTATAAATAGATGCGATATAGTTTTACGGATTTACAGATGGATATTTAGGGGGTTGGTTCATAAGAGGTAAAGGAAAATGAATCAAAAAAGGGAAACTAAATGAAAGGAAAGGAATAAACATTAATTCCCCACGTGTTTGGATATATTTAGGAAAAAGAGTTCAATTTCAGACATTTGGAATTTTTGAACTTTCAGATTTCTAGAATTTCGAAAAATTCTGAAACTTCAAAATTTAAATTCTGAAAATTTTGGAATTTGAATCTTAAAATTTTTGAAACTCTGGATTTTTAGGAAATTTAAAATTCCAGAATCTAAAATTTTAAAAATATTTTTAAACCAAATAGGGAATGAGAATCCAATTCCCTACAAGGCGTGGAGTAATGGGCTTAACCTAAAGTGAGAAAACACATAATCTAAAATGGATAAAGGGAATGAAACTTTCGCATTCTCATTTTTATTCCTAAAGACCCCAAACCAAACGCCCGCTTATAGTATTTTTTTTCTTACAAATGTAATTTGGTGGTTTGCAAAAAAAAATATATTTTTTTTATTGCCTTTATTAAAATAAGAATTTTCAAGAATTGAACTTGTTAGATATCATATTTATTATGGAACAAAAAAATCTATTTTTCAAAATCATTATTTTTAGAGTTTTTTCTCTCTAAACATTAACTTTCTCTCTCATAATTGACCCTGTTAGCGATATTTTACAAATTAGTCCAAATTTGATAATTTTTTAAATTTTGAAACTAATTATATTTGGGCTAATAATTTGTCAAATATTACAATTTTAGGATCGAGTTAGTACCTAATTTTCAATTAACATGTCTATCATATTCAGGAACCAAATTGAAACCTTAATTTGAAAATAAACTATCTCAAAATAACCATTAACTATCTCAAAATGGAAAATACACGAATTAAAATCGTTTAGAGCCATATTTCGAGTGGAACTATGTTATCGATTTTCTATTTCCCGAGTTTTTTCCTTCTAAACTGCCAGCTTCTCTAACTAAACCAAACATTTAAATGGTCTCTAAATCAAAAAGGTTTACTAAGTAAAATTACTGAGAATAACATTTCTATTAGTTTTATAATTAAGAGTTATATGGTATTGGAGTGGTTAAATAATAATAAATATAAAATTTAATGATTTTTATGTCCGGTTTTAAATTTTGGAGGCTAAAAAATTGAGAGACATAGGAGTAATTTATCTAATTAATTATACCTTAATTATTTTTTTTTAAGAAAATTTACATAGAAATTCATATTTTAAAAATGATGAACAACTATGTAACAATTTAAATTATTATTATAATATATTTTAAAGAGTTCTAATCCTAGCCATGACAATGGGCTTTGGCCTAAAAATGCTAAAGCTAAGCCCACTATTAGGCGGGCTCAGGTCAGATTGGGCCTATTTTTTAAGATCTAATTTCAAGTCGTATCCGATTAAATCCGATTAATTTCAAACAAAAATACATCTAACGTTTTAGGCCAGGAGTAATTTTATCCCTAACGTCTAAAATGGTGCAATTTTACCCCTAACAATGGAAGCCAAGAGCAATTTTGTCCCTAACGTTGATAAATTGGGTCAATTTCAGAAATAATTCAGCAAACTATTTTCTCGGTCATGAATCTTGTCATCTGAAAAAAAAAATATGTTGGGATGTGAAAAAAAAAAGATATATTGTTTTTGTACGAATTAGAAAAAAAATTAAGAAATTCGCTGAATTTATAAATATTAATCTCCGATTCTATTATTAAATTATAAAAGAACAAGCAATCCTTTTTTTAGAACGGATTGTTATATAATTGGTTCAGAATAAGGATCAAAAATATTTATGTCTTATAATAGTGTCTGAAATTGATCCTAACGTTAGGGTGTAAATTTGGTATTGGTTTCCAACATTAGGAGTAAAATTGCATCATTCTAGATGTTAGAGGTAAAATTGCTCATGATCCAAAATGTTAGGGGTATTTTTGCATCTTAACCCTATTTTTTATCAAATAAAAATTAAAATTACTTTAATAAATATTTAATATATAAATATATAATGGCTTAAGGTGTTATTGAGCCCCTAACCTATTCAAAATTTTATCATTTGGCCCCTGACCTATTATTCGGTCACATTTGGCCCTTAACTATTTCCAATTGGTGAAATTTCACCAAATTTAGATGGAGACTTGACAACACCATTATCCCCCCTCATATATAATGATATTTTGACATATGAGTGTGACATGTCACACGTCTTATAGTTTATTTGTCACATAAACTCTCTTATGTAAAAATAATTAATTAAATTAAGAAAGAAAAACAAATAAAAACAAATCTATGAACTCAAATTTATCAAATTTAAGTGTTAAAATATCGTCACGTGTTAATAGAATAACAATTATGTTAAGTTTCTATTTAAATTGGGCGAAATTACACCTATTGGGATAGGTCAGGGGGCAAAAAACAAAATTTTGGATAGATCAAGGGCCAAACAGTATGTTTTGTCATATATAACTAATATTAATAGGACGGATCGAGCCGGTCGATCCGTCTTATTTATATAAATCTCAAATCCACCAATGGAATAAGCGGATTTTAGACCTAATATAACTTTTCTTTGTTCAAACATGACTCCTCGAACGCGACTCTAGACGTACCAAATGAGTATCCGGGTCTGTAAACAGGTCGAAATAATGATCGGGGATTACTTAATTAATTAATATTTTTATTAATGTAGATTGGATTTGTGGCAGAAGGAAAAGAAGAATCAAAGATAAAAATAGAAAATGCAAATGATGTAGATGATCAACAAATGGTACTTAGGAGGAAGTCGGGCTATATCTCGTATCATAATAATTGAACATATTTACGAGTCTGAATATCTGTTTAGATATATGAAAATATTATATTAGATTCGTCTTTAGTTTTCTATTTTGCGCCGGGTTTGAAATTATAAAGATAGGGTGGATTGGTCCGTCTGACTTGATCACTTAATATTAATTATTATATATTTTTTTGGTAGAAACAGGAAAGGAAATTAATTATTATATATAATTAGAGTTGGTCCTGACAATCCTCGTTGAAAGTCAAAGGAAATATATATGGTGTATGGAGCATAATGCACGAAGACATACTACATAAAATATAATCAATTAATCACTCGGTTGTAAAACATTAACTTAAATGCAGAAGATTAAAAAGTTTAATGTATGCTATTATAACATTAGAGAAGAAAAAAGTAAAACGACAAAGGTTAATGTATGCTATTATAACATTAGAGAAGAAAAAAGTTTTATAGTTAGAACAAGTAAAAACTTCTTTTTTAATCTGTTTATGAATTATGTAATAACATTCTAAACACGTGTAATATATTTTCCGCATTTAACTTACTTTTTTTTTTATGACTGAGTGATTAATTGATTACATTTTACGCAAGTTCAAAGGGCTAATTAAATATTCTATGCAAGTTCAGAGAGCTAAATTGATGACTTTTGAATTAATGTTGCCAAATTTTCTAGAATTTAATGATATTTTAAACAATTTTGATTAATCAATTTGGCAATATCAACAAAAAATACTCGATTTGCAAAAGTCGATAAGCACAATCCTCATTGAAAGTCAAAGGAAATAGACTACCAATAGATATTATGTGTGTTGTGGTCCTAACAAATATCATGGACTCGGATGAATATTACTACTAATTCTATGTAACAATATTAATATTTTAGACATAATTGACGTTTGAGATGTCCGATGAGACAATTAAATATAAAAGAAAAGAAAATAACATTAATATTTTGGTCTTAATTTAAAAAAAAAATATTAGATTTTATAATAAATAAAGATGACAAGTTCTTTAATTTTACATTAAAATTGAAGAGTTAGTGTTGATTAAGTGGTTAATATTTTAATATGATATCTATTGGCCAAACTTATTGTATTACTAAAAATGTGGCAAACATTACACATTATCTGATTTTGTGATATTAAACATTAATTGAGGATAGATATGGAAAACTCTTGCCTAAATTACCCATTATTTCATTTTTTTTTAATTGAAAATTGTTATCTAATTAATTTATACAACATTCATATAGATAGTTTATTATGAAAAAAATATTGAATCAAATATTTGAAATCAAAATATTTTTACTTCATTAACATTTCATACTTAATTTTTAAAACAAGTCATATGAAATGTTTAAGATTTAATTTCTCAAACAAACCATGTTTTACATTTAATTTCAACCAAACAATTTGGCATGCCACCAAAAAGATTTTATTCTTTTCCAAACTTACTTCAAAGACTTCCTATATATATATAATATCCATACAAATCTAAATTCCATAGAGATATAGCAACTTTGATTTGTTAGTCTTGTGGAATAATTTCTTCCGTAAACACTTTCCTTTTAAAATGACTATATTTCTACTTTTTCTTACTACTTTCTGTTTTCACCTAAGCCATTGTGTCCCCTTTCTTATCCCCAATGTCACTGTAGAAATAAACAACAATGTAGGTCATTACACCAATATAAGTAATGCAATACAAGCCGCCCCAACAAAATCCATTTATCGTTATGTTATCTACATTAAAGAAGGTGTATATTTCGAAAATGTACATGTTCCAGCAGAAAAATCAAACATTACTCTGGTTGGTGATGGAAAGGGGAGGACTATAATCTCCGGTAATTTAAATGAAAAAATACCAGGTGTGAGTATTCAAAATTCTGCTACTCTTAAAATCGACGGCTTCGGTTTTTTGGCGATCAATCTCACTGTGAGAAATACTGCTGGAGCGAAAGGTGGACCAGCTGTAGCCATTCATTCAAGTTCAAAAAATTCTGCATTCTATCGTCTTAGTATTGAAGGGTTTCAAGACACATTATATATCCAGACTGGTCCTCAATTTTATCGCGAATGCGATATTTATGGAACCGTGGATTTTATATTTGGAGAGGGCCCTGCTGTTTTCCAAAAATGTCAAATATTGGCTAAGCAGTCTCCAATAAAAAATCAGAAGAATGCTATAACGACGAATGGTTGTCTTGAAACGATGTCATCATGCGGCTTTTCTTTTCACCAGTGTAATATCACAGGTGACAGTGAATTATTAAGGTCAAAATTACCAACCCCGACTTATTTAGGTCGACCATGGAAAAATGGATCTATAACTGTGTTTATGAAATCCTATATGACATCAGTGATAAACCCAACAGGTTGGTTGGATTGGCCTGGCAAACATCATGGAAAAACAATGTTTTATGCAGAATTTGAGAATTCAGGGGAAGGAGCAGTTGTGAACAATCGAGCGAAATGGCCTGAAATACATCATGTTATAAACAAAAGGACTGCAGAAAAATTTACCGTGTCTACATTTCTGAATGGAGGAATATGGTTACCTAATCTTGGCGTGCCATATATTCCAGGGTTGCTTTAATTTTACAATTATATATATGTTATGTATAAGTTGTAATAGTTAATTAATATAAATAAATATTATTCATATTTGATAAGGTGTAATAATTCAATGGCTCATTACATAAAGAAACATAACCTTTATTATTATAACAAAAAGTTATTTTTGTTTAAGTAAAAAAACAAAAATGTTATTTCTCATACGAGGTTAAGTAACTAACTAAACCAAAAGGTTAAGCTTGTAGATAAAGTTCAATAATAGCTTTTATATCAAAATTTCACCAATTAATAAAGTTACCATATATCGAAATCAAAAAGATTAAATTGATAATAATGATTTTTATCTTAATCCAAAGTAATAGAAAATACTTTTAATTGCCCGAAGTCACAGGTTAACATACCGAATAATAGTAAATTACTATATAGTTAGTTTAAAAGTCAATTTAATTATGAATTTATTATTTATGATCAAGTTAACCATATTTCATATCTGAATGATGTGAAACTCAATAGTACAGAAATAGCCTACGGCCACGCCTTATTGACTACGGTTATTTAAAAAACCGTGGGTACAGGTAATTAAAGTCGGTTATTTAAAAAACCGACTCAAATAAATATGTTATTAGGATCGGTCAATTACTGGGTTAATTTGCTGCCAATTATTTGATTAATTGGGTCGGTTCAACTGAAAACCGACACCAATTCCTCATTAGAGTCGGTTAATTAAATAACCGACTCTAATATCGTGCTCCTCCTTTCTTCTACTCTCCTTTGCGCAACCTAGCAGCCTTCTCTTCCTTCCTCTCCTTAGCTCGGTTTGAAGTTTCATCCACTGGTTTCGTTCGTGTTTCATTGTGGCAAAAGCAATAGAAAAGAGGTTAGCGTGAGTTTGATTTATGGATTTTGTATTCTATGTTCTTCGTTGCTTTATGATTTTGTTCGAACTTCTGGGTTCCGTTCCGGGTTAGTGTTGGTTCTTCTGGATTTTGTTGGTTTCGGTCTTCTGGGTTCATGTTCGTTCTTGTGGATTTTGTTATAATTGCATACTTCTCTCTTTTATTACTTTCTTTAATTTCTTGTTTCAATTTGTGTCTTGACTACTCTTCAATCTTCTTGACTACTCTTCAATTCCGAAATTGCTAGTAATGTCTCCTCTGCCAGGATAAAATGCAGAATTATAAGTACCAAATAGGTGATAAGAATGAAAACATTAGAAAAGAGTTGAGATTTCTTCCGATTTTTTATCCTAGCATGTCATATATTGTGCCCTCCCTAGCCTTGGGATAAGCTAATGAAATCCTCCTTAACTTCTCAGTTGAGTATCAATCCAAATTCTCCTTCGGGAACTTCTTCCCTGTAGCTATGATGCAGAACTCCATAGGAACATAATTCATCTTCTTGTTTTTCCCCAAATCTAAGCATGGAATGTGTTTTAACTCAATATCCTTATTGTATTTCTCCCTGAAATAGTCGACAAGCCTAACTTTCCTCGGAGGGATGGCTCCGACAAAATCGAAAGAAATATCTTGAGTGTTCTCAACAGTTAGCCTTGCAATATTGAATTTCTGATTGGTTTTTCTGTGAAAATAAAATAAAATAAATGTATGTGCTTGAACAATTTTCTAGTGTTTATCTGTTTTTATGTGTAGCAAGTAGTTATTGGAAAGCTTAGTTATAGATTCAGCTTCCTAGTAAGTACTTCATCATGTAATATCTGCAGATGTGAATAGAGCTATGTGTTTTGTGGAAAATTAGCATTTAAGTCTACCCGTTCCTTGTTTCAAAAAAAAAAAAAAAAGTCTACTTGTTCCTGAAACTGATTTCATATTAGCTCATAAATTATGTATTAAGACACTACTTTCAACCAAGATTGCAGTTTCTAAGTATGGGAGAGATTGTCAATAGCTGATATGTTCTTTAAATTTGCAAGTACATGATTATTGACAATTAGATATGATCGTGATTAAGGCTCTTATCTGTTGGAGATTATTATGGATAATTATTAGACTTGTTATTATTGAGAGGCAAAAGAGATTCCCCCAACTTCTTTTCAGCAAGAGCAACTTTGTTCTCTGAACCATAGATCCTAACACAGATGTTATGCCTATCAAATAAAATGTAAGTTCCCAGTTGTTGATGCAGTGACTTCATAATTGATTTTTCATCTCTGGAGTAGAGAAGCTGGAGAATTGTTGGGGTGAGGCTAACATGATCCAACATTTTTCCATTCACTAGCTGCTTCAGGGGACACCTCAACTCTGCCACTGTCCTTGTTGCATTAGCTGAGATCTTAACTCTATACAAGCCATTCCAATTCCATTTCAAAATGCAAGATACACCAGGTCGGTTTGCAAACTTACCGACTAACAATTTAAGCTGCCTCTCAATGAATGGATAAACAGAAGCAGGACATGATACAGAACTATGGAACACCTGATGACATTGTATTTTCTGCCATGAGAAACAACAAGCAAGAACCTTCCCTTGAATATGTTGTAATGCTTTTGCTGCCTCCAAATGAAGTCTTCCATCAAAAGTGACCTCGGCCTTCATGAAACTATCCTTTGGCTCAGGGGGGAAGACTTGAACATGACAATAATTACTCAGGGGTGCCTCGTTTGGCATGAATGGAGCAATGTCCTTGCGAATAGCTTCTTCACAAGCACCAAGAGGAGGATTATTTACAGCATCCCCTCTAATCAGAAATACATTCAAAATTCTCCTATTTGTGGTCCTTTTAAGAACTTCTAGAATTTCTGGTTCAGAAGTATCTCTATCCAATCCTTTGATGACAACACAATTTGCTTCCTTTAGGCTGACTTCACACTGAACAAGTCTAATAATTATCCATAATAATCTCCAACATTGTCCATGGAGTAGATATTGTAGAATGTCCTTTGATGAAACCTAGACCTCAATAATGCTTTTTCTTTCTTTTAAACTAGAATGAATTCATTGGTAATTAGAACAAAGGGGAGGGCAGTAAGTCCACCCATATAGGAGGACTAGAGCAAGAGCTAAATGTTATATTTTTGGTTAGTATATTTTGAAGCTAAATCGGCTGTTGATCATGTAATATCTGCACATGTGAATAGAGCTATGTGTTTTGCGGAAAATTAGCATCTAAGTCTACTTATTCCTGAAACTGATTTCACATTAGCTCATAAATTATGTATTAAGACACTACTTTCAACCAAGATTGCAGTTTCTAAGTATGGGAGAGATTGTCAATAGCTGATATGTTCCTTAAATTTGCAAGTAGTTAATGGTGATTTACATTTAAATGACTCAATTATTCTTTGGAATTGAGATTGGTATATATTGCTTTTAAGTTGGAGCTTTGGTATCTGCAACCGATAAAGCAGAACCACCTAAATCAGTTAGTTCAGCAGGAACAGGATCAGCAAATCTGATTCCATCAGGCGTGGCATAGGTTGAGAGTCATTTGAAACTTTGATAATGCATTTGATATCATTTTAACAAGAGAAAAATTTCGTATTTTAAGAAGAGAATTTTTGTATTTTGCAGTGGCTGTACCTCAAGTTCGGAAAGCATCATTGGCTCAATTTTTGGAAAAACCTAAGGAAAGGTAAATATCAAAGTTTTGCCTATATACTTTGCACATTTTAGTCATTATATACTTAAAATTTTAACACATGTAACGGAATAAGGGTCAATTTCCCCCCTAAGATTATTGAGGAAGATCAAATTTACCCTTATCATTCTACATTCCAAAATTGGTCAAATCTTATCTCATGGCAGATACCATAGCTCTTTTTTAGGCTATAGGTGGTAGTAGAAGAGGGAGAACGTTTGCTGCAAATGGAGTCAAATGAATATGTTTACTCTTAATTACATTTGACTATGTTAAAGCATAGGCGAATGAATATGTTTTTTGGATACAATCATGTGCACATTGAGAACTTGCCCAAGGTTTGATATGGTTTTTGTTTGTCACTCTTTAAAGTGGATATACTGTGTTAAAGAATTCTGTTTCTGAATCCTGTGTGAACTGTCCGATTCCAGCTTCCATATTTTGCTGCTAAATGAATACATCCCTACTTCCTATTAGCAATCGAAAAGTTAGAAGAGTCTAAAAATGACCTTGAAATTTAAATCTAAAATTTTGGTTGATCTTTTCATCTAAGTGTTTGTTTAAGTGATATTTAAGTCTAAAATTATTGATGGCATGGCTTATATTAATTTATAAGTGACCTTGAAATCCCATGAAATCTTATCTCTGTTTCTAATTACAGATTTTTTCTTTTTAAGCATTAAAGTCCTTCAAATCCCACGAATTGCTGCACTTTTGGAAGTAATACATGGAGGCTAGGTAAGTTTCCATTTGATTTTGGATAAGATCTTGGATAATTTTTAATTAGGCTAAGCTAATAATGTTTTTAATTATTCAAAATGTAAGGCATTGTTCCAAGTGGATTGTTGTTCCCATTTATGTAATGGGGTGGAAGAACCCATTTTATGTTCATTATCTGTAACCTTGGTGAGGTAGGTCTGTTCTTTATTCCTTTCTGAAAAATTCTTATTTTATTTAAGTAAATAGATACCTTTGGTGTTTAGCTCATCATATCTTCAATGGTTAATTGATGGTTGCATTGATTCAATTATTCCCTTAATTTTTTGTAGGTTCAGGAATTGCCATAAGTTTTTATAACCTTTATTGTTTGGTCTCTAGCTAAGGTTGACTTTGATCTTCATGCTATTGTCTTATGTCTAATTTGGGTCGTGTTTCATCAGTTCAGAGGTGCTATTAATAACGATGGAAAGCTGATAGATTATAATACTGATTGTGAGGCTTCGATAACTGCTATCAAGGACGTTTTGAAAGGTAGAAAAATCAACTAATCTCTTCAACATTGAAAACATTTCGAGCTTTTTGAAGTCGATCGCAGCCATACATATTTGTCATATTTTATTACAGAACACGGACATAACAATAATGACAGAGAATCCTTCAATTCTCCACTATATGGAAGACTTTGTGCTGGCTGGCGTGGGAGGAGCAGGAAGAGCACTTGCATTTGGTGGGAAAAGTAGAGGAGCCCACAATATCATTTTTTACATTGATTTAGGTATGTACGTGTCATCAACTATTAATTAGTATATTAAGAAACTAAATCATCTAACTTTTTTTCTATCATCTGAAAAGAGAACCAAGGGCCTGTCAGATGTTGTTTCAGGTGAAGCTCAGTCTTTGGAGAATCTCAATCAATTCAAACCAGAGAAAGGAGCTTTCTTTGCAAATGCAACACCATTAGGAAAGCATCCAAATACAGATACAATTCTTAAAAAAAAACTGGTTTCTAATTATGTTTTACTATGTGATTGACATAGAAGTATCAAGGAATGCATGTGACAAGGCCTCTTTCCTTGTACAGAAACCAGCCTTCTGCACTTGCAGCAGAGCCAATCTCAACTACCTAGTTTTGACTTCGCAATCTCTACCAAGAAATCACCTTCAGTTATTATAGGAACATGGTATTGCCCTTCTGTGTTTATAAGAGAAAATGCAAGGCTTAGGGAGCAAATGAGACGGTCAATATTATACAAAATGACACTTGAGCAACAATGGGAAGAAATTTACACATGGTGAGAATTGATAAATAACCATTTTATAGGATTCAAGTGAGCGTGTGCTGAGAATTTATTTTGATATTCTTCACAGGAAACTAAAGCATGGACAATTCTAACAGGTTAGCCTGTTTTATTAATTTATGCCAGCACTATTTTGATTAGTTCATCAATTTGGTAACTTTTATCTTAACTCTTCTTCTTCTTGCCTTTTAAGGTGGTGTATGATGATTTTGTTGCAGCTGCTTGGTTACCTGCAGCAAAGGAAAAAAGACTTGTAAGTTGATTCCCTTAGATGCTTGTTGTTTGCCACATTTAACCCTTATCTGAACCATTTTCTTGTATTTGCAGATTTCATTATGGCTCTGCCCTGGACGTTTTCTCCTTTGGGGTGTGCAACCTTTCATTTTGGGCACATCAGGAGCTAGAATGCTATTAAGTTGATGCGTTAATAATGCCTATGCTTGCTGACATACTCTTAACGTATTTGCTAAACTACTACAACACTTGATCTTGAAAAGCAAGAGATAGGCAGGATAAGAGGATATATTAGTTGAATAGAGTAAAGGTTTCATTGTATTCGTGCATCACACAAACTTGGTTATCTATGCATATAATTGGTGTTTCAGGTTTACTAATTATAAACAACTCTATTTAGAAAATTTGTGATAATAGTGTTTGCACGATCATTTTGCTTATTCAAGATTTAATTAATGTTTCAGTAATACAACAGGTTCAATCTCGGTAAACAACTGAGAGTAATTAATTTCGTTTACCGTTAATTACAAATAGAGCAGGTTCAATTTGAACCTACTGCTGTAAAATTGCTTAAAACAATAACATTAGTGTCGGTTGTTAACTTTAGCCACGGTTGCAAAACAACCGACTCCAATGATTAGAGTATTGGAGTGGGTTGTTACGAAAGACCGTGGCTAAAGACCCCTCTAGCCACGGTTTTTCATAACAACCGTGGCCAAAACATAGGGCATTGCAGTTGGTTATATGTGAAAACCAACCCTAATGCCCTTTTGGCCACGGTCGAACAACCGTGGCTAAAGACGCTAAGCATTTGTCACGCTCCCCTTTGGCCACGGTCGTACAACAGTGGCTAATGACGGTAAATGACCGTGGCTATATGCCATTTCTGTACTAGTGATACTTATATTATTTTTTCTTACAAATGTAATTTGGTGGTTTGCAAAAGATTTATTTTTTATTGCATTTGACAAATTTGACCGATAACGATATCAAAATGAGAATTTTTAAAAATTAAACTTGTTAACTATCACATTTACTATGGAATAACAATTTTTATTTTTCAAAATCATCATTTTTTGCTCTCTAAATATTAACTTTCTCTAACCCCTAAATATGTCATTGCATTTGAACTTATCTCATTATCTATTTGAAGTTACTTAATTTGACATGATTAGTCCCTTATTATTTGCGTGGCAGCGCAAAATGAGATTTGGACAAGCTAATCTTAACAATGATCAATCTAGAGAGAGAATGAAATAAAACTAACGTTTTAATATGAAATAACTGTTGAGGTATCTCGAAAATAGAATGTTTTAATATTAATTGATATTGTGTAAAAAATACTCCTACTGTTTTGGTTCATGCGCAATTTACCCCTAACGTTTAAAATGGTGCAATTGTACCCATAACGTCGAAAAGCAATTCTACCTCTGACATTGATAAATTGGGTTAATTTGAGAAATAATTCATCAAATTGTTTTCTTGGTCATGAATCTTATCATATATACTTCACACATGCGTCATTTTATCAGTAAAAAATCACAAACATATGTTGGGGTATGAATTTTTTTTAAAAAAAATATACTGTCTTGTGTACAAATTAGACAAAAAAATTCAAAAAATTCATTGAATTTATAAATGGCTTAATAGGCATACAGCCCTCTAAAATTGTAACTTTTTTCACCTGACCCCCTCAACTTAGGGGACAACCTTCAACACCCTTAACTCTCCAAAAATATCACATACAACCCCTTAAACTTGTAACTTTTTTTCACCTGACCCCCTCAACTTAGGGGACAACCTCTCAACCCCCTTAACTCTCCAAAAACATCACATACAGCCTCGTATACCCTATATCCGGTCAAAATATTGACCTTGTAGAAAACATTATTGACCGTTGATCACACCAATGCCACATTTTTTTTTCTTAAATTTTTCCATATAAATCCAGTAAATTACCCCATAATTTGGGCATCCGTAGAGTCTTCTTCCTTGATTTACAGGTTTCCATGAAACCTTAAGTATAACATATTCACCACAAAAACATGATTCATGAGTATCCACCATGAAATCGGTTTCAAGAACAGCACAAACCCTAACCTAATTGACAAAAAAAAAATTATCTTAGAAGAAGAAAGAGGCAAACCAGGAGAAGAATAAAAAGAAGAAGGCAAAGGAGGAATAAAGGAGATGAAGGAGAATACTTACTGTTGAACTTGAATCGGAGACAGAAAATAGGTGAATCAAAGGAATCGAAAAAGAGGAAGGAATGATTTATGAGGAGAAGAACGTTAGGGATTTAAGAAGAAAGAGGATTTACTATTTAAGTTGCTAAAGTCAACCTTCATGCGGTTTCTAATGAGTGCAATCCCAACTTATTCCATATCAGAGTCACGTAGGCGTTAAGGGGCTATATGTGATGTTTTTAAAGAGTTGAAGGGGTTGAGATGTTGTCCCCTAAGTTGAGGGGGTCAGGTGAAAAAAAGTTGCAAGTTTAAGGGGTTGTACGTGATGTTTTTAGAAAGTTAAAGGGGTTGAGTGGTTGTCCCCTAAGTTCAGGGGGCCACATGAAAAAAAGTTACAAGTTTAGGGGTCTGGATACCTATTAAGCCTTTATAAATATTAATCTCCAATTCTATTATTAAATTATAAAAAACATGAAATCATTTTTTTAACGAATTGATATCCAATTATTGCAAAATAAAGAACAAAAATATATGTGTTTTATAATAGTGTATAAAATTGATCCAAATTATCAACATTAGGGATAAAATTACAAATTTTAGATCCAATAAAAAAAACCAATAAAAAAAATTACAAATTTTAGATGTTAGGAGTAAAATTAATCCCGGTTCAAAATATTAAGAATATTTTTACACATTAACTCTATAATTTATATTTCGATCTAAATAATAAAAAGTTTAATTTTGAGTTTTCAAACTAAAACTTCAAAGTTAATTAGGATCTTAAATCAGATCCATAAATTAAGCAAAAATCATCAATTGAGTTTTCAACCTATCCAAAAATCAGAAATTGCAACTATTTGATATAGACTGTAATAATCTATATATTGGTTCAAAATGGGCTTAGGAAAGAGGGTCTGAAACTGTTCAACCAAATGATTTTCGATTAGACCTCAATCAATGATTTTTGTTTAAAATAGGGACTAATTGATGAGTTTTGGTTAGTTCATGAACTTGATTGATGATTTTGACAATTTAAGGTCCTAATTGATTTCGAAGCTTTAGTTTGGGATCCATTTGAGGTATTATGTTGGTTTATAATTTTAAATTAACTATATATGTATATAAATACTCCATTCGTTTGATATTACATATTTTTCATTCCTGATATTCTTAATTTTTGTACTAATATGAAACGAATGGATTATGGTTTAATACATCTTTAACATTATACTTGTCAAAAAAGGCAACTACACATGTATTTTAAAAAAGTTCTATTTACCTCCTAAACTTTCCCAAATTGACCAGTTTTCTCTTTGAAATTATTTGAATGAACCAAATAACGCATAACTTAACTATAAATCCGATTTCATATACAATCCGATTGTTGACAATATTACTCAAGACCCTCCCCTTACTAAGATATGATTGTGTCATGTGGTACAAATTCTTATGTAACGCCACATGATGTGATTAAGGGGTAGTCCCGTTCAGGGGTAGATATAAGGGGGAGGTCTCTTCGGCCGCAGAAACCACCATGGTCAGGAATAGTTTCGATCCTTTCTGTCTCCATAAAATTTGAGGTTGTGGTGGTTCTGACCCCTCTTTCTCCAAAAATTTTTAATGAGGTGCTAAATTAGTACTCCAAAAAAGGGTCAAGTCCTGTTAGACTCTCTCTAAATCCCAAATTCTAAATTTTTTTGGCCTATTAGGGAGCTCGGGCCTCTCCGACCACCGGAACCACCATGACCACGAATAGTTTCGGTCTCCCTATCTCAATAAAATTTGAGGTTATGGTGGTTATGGTCCCCTGTTTCCAAGAAATAATGATCGAGTGCTGAATTAACACCTCAAAATTGGCACATGTCCTAAATCCAAAATTCTAATTTTTTTGGCATGTTTAAATCTAAATTTCTAATATTTTTTACCTATCAGATGGTCCCTAAATCCGATTTTTTCTATTAGACACAATTTTTTATTTATATATTAGTTGGACGGAGGAGATTGAATTGGACTTACAAATCAGTTTCTTACCTTCTCCTAGTCTGACCAGAGCCTAATGTAGGATGAGCTGGTCTGAACTTAGACAAGATAATTTCATATAAAAAGTGATTAGGTCCATTCCAAGACCGACCCGGTCCAGCCTACAAACATGTCTATTTAAAACTATATTTATCATAGGATCACATGTTTATTTCCAAAATCATCATTTTTGAAGTTTTCTCTCCCTAAACAGTCACATTCTCGTTTTTCACCGAACAATATCTAGATGACCTTGAGACAAAAAGTTATAAGAATTAAAATTATTTAGAATATAATTTCTATCAGTTCTATAATAAATAGTTATCTATTATTAGAATGGTTAAAGTTGAGTGATTTTTATACGAGTAAAGATAAAGTTGTATTTCATATAAAATTATTGAGAATAACATTTCTATTAGTTTTATAATTAAGAGTTATATGGTATTGAGTGGTTAAATAATAATAAATAGAAAAATTTTAATGATTTTTATGTCCGGTTTTAAATTTTGGAGGCTAAAAGCTAACTAAAATTGAGAGACCATAGGAGTAATTTATCTAATTAATTATACCTTAATTAATTTTGGTAGGTGATTAATTAATTTTTTTTAAGAAAATTTCTATAGAAATTAAAATTTTAAAAATGATGAACAACTATGTAACAAAAATACATAGTCAAATCCTATTAAATCCGATTAATTTCAAACAAAAATATTATAAAGGAAATTAATTTCAAGATTGGGTCTATTTTTTAAGATCTAATTTCAAGTCAAATCCTATTAAATCCGATTAATTTCAAACAAAAATACATCTAACGTTTTAGGTCAGGAGTAATTTTTGTCTCTAACGTCTAAAATGGGCAATTTTACCCCTAACAATGGAAGCCAAGAGCAATTTTGTCCCTAACGTTGATAAATTGGGTCAATTTCAGAAATAATTCAGCAAACTATTTTCTCGGTCATGAATCTTGTCATCTGAAAAAAAAAATATGTTGGGATGTGAAAAAAAAAATAAAAAAATATATTGTTTTTGTACGAATTAGAAAAAAAAATTAAGAAATTCGCCGAATTTATAAATATTAATCTCCGATTCTATTATTAAATTATAAAAGAACAAGCAATCCTTTTTTTAGAACGGATTGTTATATAATTGGTGCAGAATAAGGAACAAAAATATTTATGTTTTATAATAGTGTCTGAAATTGATCCTAACGTTAGGGTGTAAATTTGGTCTTGGTTTCCAACATTAGGAGTAAAATTGCATCATTCTAGATGTTAGGGTAAAATTGCTCATGATCCAAAACATTAGGGGTATTTTTGCATCTTAACCCTATTTTTTATCAAATAAAAATTAAAATTACTTAAATAAATATTTAATATATAAATATATAATGGCTTAAGGTGTTATTGAGCCCCTAACCTATTCAAAATTTTATCATTTGGCCATTGACCTATTATTCGGTCACATTTGGCCCTTAACTATTTCCAATTGGTGAAATTTCACCAAATTTAGATGGAGACTTGACAACACCATTATCCCCCCTCATATATAATGATATTTTGACATATGAGTGTGACATGTCACACGTCTTATAGTTTATTTGTCACATAAACTCTATTATGTGAAAATAATTAATTAAACTGAGAAAGAAAAACAAATAAAAACAAATCTATGAACTCAAAATTATCAAATTTAAGTGTTAAAATATCGTCACGTGTTAATAGAATAACAATTATGTTAAGTTTCTATTTAAATTGGGCGAAATTACACCTATTGGGATAAGTCAGGGGGCAAAAAAAAAATTTTGGATAGATCAAGGGCCAAACAGTATGTTTTGTCATATATAATTAATATTAATAGGACGGATCGAGCCGGTCGATCCGTCTTATTTATATAAATCTCAAATCCACCAATGGAATAAGCGGATTTTAGGCCTAATATAACTTTTCTTTGTTCAAACTTGACTCATCGAACGCGACTCTAGACGTACCAAATGAGTATCCGGGTCTGTAAACAGGTCGAAATAATGTTCGGGGATTACTTAATTAATTAATATTTTTGTTAATGTAGATTGGATTTGTGGCAGAAGGAAAAGAAGAATCAAAGATAAAAATAGAAAATGGAAATGGTGTAGATGATCAACAAATGGTACTTAGGAGGAAGTCGGGCTATATCTCGTATCATAATAATTGAACATATTTACGAGTCTGAATATCTATTTAGATATATGAAAAAATTATATTAGATTCGTCTTTAGTTTTCTATTTTGGGTCGGGGTTGAAATTATAAAGATAGGGTGGATTGGTCCGTCCGACTTGATCTCTTAATATTAATTATTATAAAGGAAATTAATTATTATATATAATTAGAGTTGGTCCTAACAATTCATAGATGCTCGATGAAATAATATATAAGGATTCTTTAAAAAAAATGTATATAAAAGAAACAAAATTATTTATTAATAATTGTATGGTACATATTATTATGTTCATTAAACACATGCCTTTTCTCAAAATGAAAAAATAT
The DNA here is from genome assembly GCF_963576675.1 of Euphorbia lathyris. Taxonomy (NCBI): domain Eukaryota; kingdom Viridiplantae; phylum Streptophyta; class Magnoliopsida; order Malpighiales; family Euphorbiaceae; genus Euphorbia; species Euphorbia lathyris. The sequence continues at coordinate 92,982,249 of NC_088913.1, forward strand.
TTTATAATTGACTTAATACATCTTTGCCTCTTGAATTTGTCCAAAAAACTTGATTGGCCCCCTAAACTTTCAAAGTGTTCTGATAGCCCTTTAAACTTGTATAAAATGTTCAGTTAGCCCCTTGAATTTAGTGTTCTGATAGCCCTTTGAACTTGTATAAAATGCTCAATTAACCCCTTGAACTTGCATAAAATATAATCAATTAATCCTCGTTAAAAGTCAAAGGAAATAGACTACCAATAGATATTATGTGTGTTGTGGTCCTAACAAATATCATGGACTCGGCTGAATATTACTACTAATTCTATGTAATATTTTTCTCTTTCATATTATTTATTATTTATTTTTACATAAAAATTATTGAATTTTATTCTTTATAACATTAAAATCTAAAATAACAAAAATTCATTATGTAGCTTTGTGTTTTCATAGCTAAATGTTGGGTTAAATTATTCTTCAAGGTTGCGTCGGTTTGATTAGCAATTAATGTTTTTTTATAACTTTACTTTTAATTAAATATTATTAAATTTAGGGTTAAGGTGCAAAAATACCCCTAACATTTTGGGTCAGTAGCAATTTTACCCCTAACGTTTAAAATGGTGCAATTTTACCCTTAACGTTTGTAACCAAGAGCAATTTTACCCCTAACGTTGATAAATTGGATCAATTTGATAAATAATTCATCAAACTGTCTTCTCAGCCATGAATCTTGACATATACACTTCACACACATGTCATTTTATCAGTAACAAATCACAAACATATGTCCGGGATGTGAAAAAAAAATATTTTGTCTTTTGTATGAATTAGACAAAAAAAAATTCAAAAAATTTATAAATATTAATCTCCAATTCTATAATTAAATTACAGAAAACATGAAATCCTTTATTTAGAATGAATCGATATGCAATTGGTGCAAAATAAAGAACAAAAATGTATGTGTTTTATAATAATGTCTGAAATTGACCCAAATTATAAACGTTAGGGGTGAAATTGCTCTTGGTTACAAACATTAGGGGTAAAATTGCACCATTTTAGACGTTAAGGGTAAAATTGCTCCTGACCTAAAACGTTACGGGTATTTTTGCACCTTACCCTTAAATTCACACACATGTCATTTTATCAGTAACAAATCACAAACAAATCAGATCTTACAAATAAGTTTATCGACAAACTGAAGTAGTTCAATGTATTTTAGCAATTTTAATAACATAGTAAATATTTTAGTTAGTTTTTTTTTTTTTTATTAACTTGTAAGATGATGGACTTAAATGTTGACTTTTTGGGAGGTCATTTGTAACTATATTAGTAACAATATTAATATTTTAGACATAATTGACGTTTGAGATGTCCGATGAGACAATTAAATATAAAAGAAAAGAAAATAACATTAATATTTTGGTCTTAATTTAAAAAAAAAATATTAGATTTTATAATAAATAAAGATGACAAGTTCTTTAATTTTACATTAAAATTGAAGAGTTAGTGTTGATTAAGTGGTTAATATTTTAATATGATATCTATTGGCCAAACTTATTGTATTACTAAAAATGTGGCAAACATTACACATTATCTGATTTTGTGATATTAAACATTAATTGAGGATAGATATGGAAAACTCTTGCCTAAATTACCCATTATTTCATTTTTTTTTAATTGAAAATTGTTATCTAATTAATTTATACAACATTCATATAGATAGTTTATTATGAAAAAAATATTGAATCAAATATTTGAAATCAAAATATTTTTACTTCATTAACATTTCATACTTAATTTTTAAAACAAGTCATATGAAATGTTTAAGATTTAATTTCTCAAACAAACCATGTTTTACATTTAATTTCAACCAAACAATTTGGCATGCCACCAAAAAGATTTTATTCTTTTCCAAACTTACTTCAAAGACTTCCTATATATATATAATATCCATACAAATCTAAATTCCATAGAGATATAGCAACTTTGATTTGTTAGTCTTGTGGAATAATTTCTTCCGTAAACACTTTCCTTTTAAAATGACTATATTTCTACTTTTTCTTACTACTTTCTGTTTTCACCTAAGCCATTGTGTCCCCTTTCTTATCCCCAATGTCACTGTAGAAATAAACAACAATGTAGGTCATTACACCAATATAAGTAATGCAATACAAGCCGCCCCAACAAAATCCATTTATCGTTATGTTATCTACATTAAAGAAGGTGTATATTTCGAAAATGTACATGTTCCAGCAGAAAAATCAAACATTACTCTGGTTGGTGATGGAAAGGGGAGGACTATAATCTCCGGTAATTTAAATGAAAAAATACCAGGTGTGAGTATTCAAAATTCTGCTACTCTTAAAATCGACGGCTTCGGTTTTTTGGCGATCAATCTCACTGTGAGAAATACTGCTGGAGCGAAAGGTGGACCAGCTGTAGCCATTCATTCAAGTTCAAAAAATTCTGCATTCTATCGTCTTAGTATTGAAGGGTTTCAAGACACATTATATATCCAGACTGGTCCTCAATTTTGTCGCGAATGCGATATTTATGGAACCGTGGATTTTATATTTGGAGAGGGCCCTGCTGTTTTCCAAAAATGTCAAATATTGGCTAAGCAGTCTCCAATAAAAAATCAGAAGAATGCTATAACGACGAATGGTTGTCTTGAAACGATGTCATCATGCGGCTTTTCTTTTCACCAGTGTAATATCACAGGTGACAGTGAATTATTAAGGTCAAAATTACCAACCCCGACTTATTTAGGTCGACCATGGAAAAATGGATCTATAACTGTGTTTATGAAATCCTATATGACATCAGTGATAAACCCAACAGGTTGGTTGGATTGGCCTGGCAAACATCATGGAAAAACAATGTTTTATGCAGAATTTGAGAATTCAGGGGAAGGAGCAGTTGTGAACAATCGAGCGAAATGGCCTGAAATACATCATGTTATAAACAAAAGGACTGCAGAAAAATTTACCGTGTCTACATTTCTGAATGGAGGAATATGGTTACCTAATCTTGGCGTGCCATATATTCCAGGGTTGCTTTAATTTTACAATTATATATATGTTATGTATAAGTTGTAATAGTTAATTAATATAAATAAATATTATTCATATTTGATAAGGTGTAATAATTCAATGGCTCATTACATAAAGAAACATAACCTTTATTATTATAACAAAAAGTTATTTTTGTTTAAGTAAAAAAACAAAAATGTTATTTCTCATACGAGGTTAAGTAACTAACTAAACCAAAAGGTTAAGCTTGTAGATAAAGTTCAATAATAGCTTTTATATCAAAATTTCACCAATTAATAAAGTTACCATATATCGAAATCAAAAAGATTAAATTGATAATAATGATTTTTATCTTAATCCAAAGTAATAGAAAATACTTTTAATTGCCCGAAGTCACAGGTTAACATACCGAATAATAGTAAATTACTATATAGTTAGTTTAAAAGTCAATTTAATTATGAATTTATTATTTATGATCAAGTTAACCATATTTCATATCTGAATGATGTGAAACTCAATAGTACAGAAATAGCCTACGGCCACGCCTTATTGACTACGGTTATTTAAAAAACCGTGGGTACAGGTAATTAGAGTCGGTTATTTAAAAAACCGACTCAAATAAATATGTTATTAGGATCGGTCAATTACTGGGTTAATTTGCTGCCAATTATTTGATTAATTGGGTCGGTTCAACTGAAAACCGACACCAATTCCTCATTAGAGTCGGTTAATTAAATAACCGACTCTAATATCGTGCTCCTCCTTTCTTCTACTCTCCTTTGCGCAACCTAGCAGCCTTCTCTTCCTTCCTCTCCTTAGCTCGGTTTGAAGTTTCATCCACTGGTTTCGTTCGTGTTTCATTGTGGCAAAAGCAATAGAAAAGAGGTTAGCGTGAGTTTGATTTATGGATTTTGTATTCTATGTTCTTCGTTGCTTTATGATTTTGTTCGAACTTCTGGGTTCCGTTCCGGGTTAGTGTTGGTTCTTCTGGATTTTGTTGGTTTCGGTCTTCTGGGTTCATGTTCGTTCTTGTGGATTTTGTTATAATTGCATACTTCTCTCTTTTATTACTTTCTTTAATTTCTTGTTTCAATTTGTGTCTTGACTACTCTTCAATCTTCTTGACTACTCTTCAATTCCGAAATTGCTAGTAATGTCTCCTCTGCCAGGATAAAATGCAGAATTATAAGTACCAAATAGGTGATAAGAATGAAAACATTAGAAAAGAGTTGAGATTTCTTCCGATTTTTGATCCTAGCATGTCATATATTGTGCCCTCCCTAGCCTTGGGATAAGCTAATGAAATCCTCCTTAACTTCTCAGTTGAGTATCAATCCAAATTCTCCTTCGGGAACTTCTTCCCTGTAGCTATGATGCAGAACTCCATAGGAACATAATTCATCTTCTTGTTTTTCCCCAAATCTAAGCATGGAATGTGTTTTAACTCAATATCCTTATTGTATTTCTCCCTGAAATAGTCGACAAGCCTAACTTTCCTCGGAGGGATGGCTCCGACAAAATCGAAAGAAATATCTTGAGTGTTCTCAACAGTTAGCCTTGCAATATTGAATTTCTGATTGGTTTTTCTGTGAAAATAAAATAAAATAAATGTATGTGCTTGAACAATTTTCTAGTGTTTATCTGTTTTTATGTGTAGCAAGTAGTTATTGGAAAGCTTAGTTATAGATTCAGCTTCCTAGTAAGTACTTCATCATGTAATATCTGCAGATGTGAATAGAGCTATGTGTTTTGTGGAAAATTAGCATTTAAGTCTACCCGTTCCTTGTTTCAAAAAAAAAAAAAAAAGTCTACTTGTTCCTGAAACTGATTTCATATTAGCTCATAAATTATGTATTAAGACACTACTTTCAACCAAGATTGCAGTTTCTAAGTATGGGAGAGATTGTCAATAGCTGATATGTTCTTTAAATTTGCAAGTACATGATTATTGACAATTAGATATGATCGTGATTAAGGCTCTTATCTGTTGGAGATTATTATGGATAATTATTAGACTTGTTATTATTGAGAGGCAAAAGAGATTCCCCCAACTTCTTTTCAGCAAGAGCAACTTTGTTCTCTGAACCATAGATCCTAACACAGATGTTATGCCTATCAAATAAAATGTAAGTTCCCAGTTGTTGATGCAGTGACTTCATAATTGATTTTTCATCTCTGGAGTAGAGAAGCTGGAGAATTGTTGGGGTGAGGCTAACATGATCCAACATTTTTCCATTCACTAGCTGCTTCAGGGGACACCTCAACTCTGCCACTGTCCTTGTTGCATTAGCTGAGATCTTAACTCTATACAAGCCATTCCAATTCCATTTCAAAATGCAATATACACCAGGTCGGTTTGCAAACTTACCGACTAACAATTTAAGCTGCCTCTCAATGAATGGATAAACAGAAGCAGGACATGATACAGAACTATGGAACACCTGATGACATTGTATTTTCTGCCATGAGAAACAACAAGCAAGAACCTTCCCTTGAATATGTTGTAATGCTTTTGCTGCCTCCAAATGAAGTCTTCCATCAAAAGTGACCTCGGCCTTCATGAAACTATCCTTTGGCTCAGGGGGGAAGACTTGAACATGACAATAATTACTCAGGGGTGCCTCGTTTGGCATGAATGGAGCAATGTCCTTGCGAATAGCTTCTTCACAAGCACCAAGAGGAGGATTATTTACAGCATCCCCTCTAATCAGAAATACATCCAAAATTCTCCTATTTGTGGTCCTTTTAAGAACTTCTAGAATTTCTGGTTCAGAAGTATCTCTATCCAATCCTTTGATGACAACACAATTTGCTTCCTTTAGGCTGACTTCACACTGAACAAGTCTAATAATTATCCATAATAATCTCCAACATTATCCATGGAGTAGATATTGTAGAATGTCCTTTGATGAAACCTAGACCTCAATAATGCTTTTTCTTTCTTTTAAACTAGAATGAATTCATTGGTAATTAGAACAAAGGGGAGGGCAGTAAGTCCACCCATATAGGAGGACTAGAGCAAGAGCTAAATGTTATATTTTTGGTTAGTATATTTTGAAGCTAAATCGGCTGTTGATCATGTAATATCTGCACATGTGAATAGAGCTATGTGTTTTGCGGAAAATTAGCATCTAAGTCTACTTATTCCTGAAACTGATTTCACATTAGCTCATAAATTATGTATTAAGACACTACTTTCAACCAAGATTGCAGTTTCTAAGTATGGGAGAGATTGTCAATAGCTGATATGTTCCTTAAATTTGCAAGTAGTTAATGGTGATTTACATTTAAATGACTCAATTATTCTTTGGAATTGAGATTGGTATATATTGCTTTTAAGTTGGAGCTTTGGTATCTGCAACCGATAAAGCAGAACCACCTAAATCAGTTAGTTCAGCAGGAACAGGATCAGCAAATCTGATTCCATCAGGCGTGGCATAGGTTGAGAGTCATTTGAAACTTTGATAATGCATTTGATATCATTTTAACAAGAGAAAAATTTCGTATTTTAAGAAGAGAATTTTTGTATTTTGCAGTGGCTGTACCTCAAGTTCGGAAAGCATCATTGGCTCAATTTTTGGAAAAACCTAAGGAAAGGTAAATATCAAAGTTTTGCCTATATACTTTGCACATTTTAGTCATTATATACTTAAAATTTTAACACATGTAACGGAATAAGGGTCAATTTCCCCCCTAAGATTATTGAGGAAGATCAAATTTACCCTTATCATTCTACATTCCAAAATTGGTCAAATCTTATCTCATGGCAGATACCATAGCTCTTTTTTAGGCTATAGGTGGTAGTAGAAGAGGGAGAACGTTTGCTGCAAATGGAGTCAAATGAATATGTTTACTCTTAATTACATTTGACTATGTTAAAGCATAGGCGAATGAATATGTTTTTTGGATACAATCATGTGCACATTGAGAACTTGCCCAAGGTTTGATATGGTTTTTGTTTGTCACTCTTTAAAGTGGATATACTGTGTTAAAGAATTCTGTTTCTGAATCCTGTGTGAACTGTCCGATTCCAGCTTCCATATTTTGCTGCTAAATGAATACATCCCTACTTCCTATTAGCAATCGAAAAGTTAGAAGAGTCTAAAAATGACCTTGAAATTTAAATCTAAAATTTTGGTTGATCTTTTCATCTAAGTGTTTGTTTAAGTGATATTTAAGTCTAAAATTATTGATGGCATGGCTTATATTAATTTATAAGTGACCTTGAAATCCCATGAAATCTTATCTCTGTTTCTAATTACAGATTTTTTCTTTTTAAGCATTAAAGTCCTTCAAATCCCACGAATTGCTGCACTTTTGGAAGTAATACATGGAGGCTAGGTAAGTTTCCATTTGATTTTGGATAAGATCTTGGATAATTTTTAATTAGGCTAAGCTAATAATGTTTTTAATTATTCAAAATGTAAGGCATTGTTCCAAGTGGATTGTTGTTCCCATTTATGTAATGGGGTGGAAGAACCCATTTTATGTTCATTATCTGTAACCTTGGTGAGGTAGGTCTGTTCTTTATTCCTTTCTGAAAAATTCTTATTTTATTTAAGTAAATAGATACCTTTGGTGTTTAGCTCATCATATCTTCAATGGTTAATTGATGGTTGCATTGATTCAATTATTCCCTTAATTTTTTGTAGGTTCAGGAATTGCCATAAGTTTTTATAACCTTTATTGTTTGGTCTCTAGCTAAGGTTGACTTTGATCTTCATGCTATTGTCTTATGTCTAATTTGGGTCGTGTTTCATCAGTTCAGAGGTGCTATTAATAACGATGGAAAGCTGATAGATTATAATACTGATTGTGAGGCTTCGATAACTGCTATCAAGGACGTTTTGAAAGGTAGAAAAATCAACTAATCTCTTCAACATTGAAAACATTTCGAGCTTTTTGAAGTCGATCGCAGCCATACATATTTGTCATATTTTATTACAGAACACGGACATAACAATAATGACAGAGAATCCTTCAATTCTCCACTATATGGAAGACTTTGTGCTGGCTGGCGTGGGAGGAGCAGGAAGAGCACTTGCATTTGGTGGGAAAAGTAGAGGAGCCCACAATATCATTTTTTACATTGATTTAGGTATGTACGTGTCATCAACTATTAATTAGTATATTAAGAAACTAAATCATCTAACTTTTTTTCTATCATCTGAAAAGAGAACCAAGGGCCTGTCAGATGTTGTTTCAGGTGAAGCTCAGTCTTTGGAGAATCTCAATCAATTCAAACCAGAGAAAGGAGCTTTCTTTGCAAATGCAACACCATTAGGAAAGCATCCAAATACAGATACAATTCTTAAAAAAAAACTGGTTTCTAATTATGTTTTACTATGTGATTGACATAGAAGTATCAAGGAATGCATGTGACAAGGCCTCTTTCCTTGTACAGAAACCAGCCTTCTGCACTTGCAGCAGAGCCAATCTCAACTACCTAGTTTTGACTTCGCAATCTCTACCAAGAAATCACCTTCAGTTATTATAGGAACATGGTATTGCCCTTCTGTGTTTATAAGAGAAAATGCAAGGCTTAGGGAGCAAATGAGACGGTCAATATTATACAAAATGACACTTGAGCAACAATGGGAAGAAATTTACACATGGTGAGAATTGATAAATAACCATTTTATAGGATTCAAGTGAGCGTGTGCTGAGAATTTATTTTGATATTCTTCACAGGAAACTAAAGCATGGACAATTCTAACAGGTTAGCCTGTTTTATTAATTTATGCCAGCACTATTTTGATTAGTTCATCAATTTGGTAACTTTTATCTTAACTCTTCTTCTTCTTGCCTTTTAAGGTGGTGTATGATGATTTTGTTGCAGCTGCTTGGTTACCTGCAGCAAAGGAAAAAAGACTTGTAAGTTGATTCCCTTAGATGCTTGTTGTTTGCCACATTTAACCCTTATCTGAACCATTTTCTTGTATTTGCAGATTTCATTATGGCTCTGCCCTGGACGTTTTCTCCTTTGGGGTGTGCAACCTTTCATTTTGGGCACATCAGGAGCTAGAATGCTATTAAGTTGATGCGTTAATAATGCCTATGCTTGCTGACATACTCTTAACGTATTTGCTAAACTACTACAACACTTGATCTTGAAAAGCAAGAGATAGGCAGGATAAGAGGATATATTAGTTGAATAGAGTAAAGGTTTCATTGTATTCGTGCATCACACAAACTTGGTTATCTATGCATATAATTGGTGTTTCAGGTTTACTAATTATAAACAACTCTATTTAGAAAATTTGTGATAATAGTGTTTGCACGATCATTTTGCTTATTCAAGATTTAATTAATGTTTCAGTAATACAACAGGTTCAATCTCGGTAAACAACTGAGAGTAATTAATTTCGTTTACCGTTAATTACAAATAGAGCAGGTTCAATTTGAACCTACTGCTGTAAAATTGCTTAAAACAATAACATTAGTGTCGGTTGTTAACTTTAGCCACGGTTGCAAAACAACCGACTCCAATGATTAGAGTATTGGAGTGGGTTGTTACGAAAGACCGTGGCTAAAGACCCCTCTAGCCACGGTTTTTCATAACAACCGTGGCCAAAACATAGGGCATTGCAGTTGGTTATATGTGAAAACCAACCCTAATGCCCTTTTGGCCACGGTCGAACAACCGTGGCTAAAGACGCTAAGCATTTGTCACGCTCCCCTTTGGCCACGGTCGTACAACAGTGGCTAATGACGGTAAATGACCGTGGCTATATGCCATTTCTGTACTAGTGATACTTATATTATTTTTTCTTACAAATGTAATTTGGTGGTTTGCAAAAGATTTATTTTTTATTGCATTTGACAAATTTGACCAATAACGATATCAAAATGAGAATTTTCAAAAATTAAACTTGTTAACTATCACATTTGCTCTCTAAATATTAACTTTCTCTGACCCCTAAATATCTCATTGCATTTGAACTTATCTCATTATCTATTTGAAGTTACTTAATTTGACATGATTAGTCCCTTATTATTAGCGTGGCAGCGCAAAATGAGATTTGGGCAAGCTAATCTTAACAATGATCAATCTAGAGAGAGAATGAAACAAAACTAACGTTTTAATATGAAATAACTGTTGAGGTATCTCGAAAATAGAATGTTTTAATATTAATTGATATTGTGTAAAAAAATACTCTTAATGTTTTGGTTCATGCGCAATTTACCCTTAACGTTTAAAATGGTGCAATTTTACCCATAACGTCGAAAAGCAATTCTAC